>NW_008596806.1:0-55465 GCF_000691845.1 Merops nubicus | reverse complement strand
TGCCAGGAGGAAAGGGCTTGGGGAGTCACCGCTGCCCAGCCGGGCCGAGAGCCCGTGGGCAGGGCCGGCTCACGGGGAGCTGGGGGTCCCCGCGGATGCCTCCATCCCTCCCCGAAGGCTTGTGGTGAACTGCCGCCACCCTCACCTGCCTCTCTCCCCAGGCTAGCAAAGGCACGGTGCAGCAGCGCTCCCGGCACTGCTGCTTGCTGTGGTTCTTGTTACTGGTTCGGACACTGGATGAAAAAACAAATGGTAAAGCTGCTTCCCTTGTTTTTCTTTTCTCTTGCTGCCTCTGCCCTGTGCCGGGACTGGGAAGGGTGAAGAGGAACAAAAAGAAAGGAATGCCTCTGTGACATGGAGAGGCAGGGGACTGTGGGAGTTGGGAGGAAGGGAGACTCGCAGGGAGACAGGAAGGATGGGAGGAAGGTCAAAGATTGGGGAAAACATGCGTCTGTGTGTGTGTTGACTTCTAAACCGTTCCCTTGTGGTCCCAAAATCTTGATAAGTGCTGGTGTCTCTTCTTTCCTCTTTTTCCTCCTTCCTCTGTCTGTGAGACTTTTTCCTGGGAAGTCCTTTTCTCTCTTTTTTTTTTTAAAAAAAAAAAAAAAAGAGCAATGTGGCAGTTGCAGGAGGGACTTTCTCAAAGGTCTTCATCCTCTCTGGTACAAAGTGTTAACCATAATGTCAACACGTAGCCCTAAACTTAGGCACCTGTTGGCCCGTATCTTACCTTGGCCCCATTTGATTTTTTCAGTGCTCATTGACCTAGTTCTAGTGGCCTGTACAATACTAGGCTGTGCTGTCACTAAACCCTACCTGATCCTTCAGACTCTCCAGATTAAATCATTTGCCTTCATACGTTAGGACTAACTCAGGTTGAAGCCTAGCAACCCTAGGAGGATACAGACATAAATGTTGCTTATCAACTCAAGCTATGAAAAGCTCTTAACTTTGGCCTGCATCCAGTTAGGGCAGCTAACTCTGCCCCAGAATTTCTCCCAGCGTGGCTCCCAAGTTGGTCTGGAACACTGTGTTAAACCTGTCACTCCAGCCACTTCTGTTCCAAGGGCTAATCGTAACCTTAAACTCTGGCCCTGTGACCTGAACTTAAACTCTAGCCCAGCTAGAGAGTACCTGTAACTTCTCAGGCCCATGTGGACTTGAAAGGTGAACTTCATCTAAAACCAGACATAGCCCAGCCCAGCCCATTTCCTTTCCCTTGCTGTGCCCAGCACTCCTGTGTGTCTCATGGCATCTGCAGGAAGGGTGAATGAGCCCAGTTTTGTAGTTGTTACACAAACTCCTGTATTAAGGACAGAAAAACAACAATTGGCTATCCCAGAACTAACTGCAGTTGTATTTAGAAGTTTGCCTCTCCTGGAGGACTGGTGACCTTGATAGACTCAAACCCAAACCCCAGTCTTTTGGTCTAACAGCAACAGCAGGGCATCCAGGACCCAGAAACAAACCCTAGCATTCCACTTCTTTGTCCCAACACAGGACAAACTCCTCACATTTAGGTAGGGTTCATCAGGCAGCCCTTGTTCTGGTCTGAGTCCTTCTGTCACAGATCCAAACACAACCACAACACCGTTATTAACTTGAGGTCCAGGATGCCTTTTGTAATAAAAAGCCCTAAGTTTATTTCCCTCAGAGGCCCTTAATCTGCTTACACTAACATTGTCATAAGAACAGAGCCCCTGCTATCTAGGGGTAACCCCTCAAAACTCAGTTTTACCTTTCATCCCTTCCAGCGTCAGACCTCTTCCTACTTTGATTGTCCTGACAGAGTCTAGGGTCCCATTTTCCAGCCTTAGGATTCCTCAGGAATCCCAGCCTGAATCCCAGAGAGGTGATACCTTGCCATTCTGCAACCAACTCTAGTCCATTCACTCTGTTGTCAACACAAACCTTTATTTTTTCATGGCATACCCTGTGACAAGCAAACATAGGCCTCCAGCTCTTGGGTGGGTGATCTTTCCTATCTTGTGCCCAAACTGGGGCTGATTCGGTGCTACCAGCACAAGTCTATTACTTCAGTAGCCCTCAGAAATAAAAATATTTTCCAGCTGTTTCTCAGTCTTAATTATCACTTCAACTCTAGGTTTATCCAAACAAAAGTGACCTCTAGCATATGGAAATGAATTAAAGACCATTTGAACACTTTAGTTTTCAGGACTACATTGTATACTTCTCTCCTAAACCGTATGCTAACTCCAGATTTTTGCCTAGTCTTAAACCAAAGAAGGTGACCACAAACAACCCAGGAGGGTGGTTCTTTCAGATGATGTCCATTTTGGGTATGTTCTGGCCTGATTAGGGCTTGTGTCTGTGTTGGAGCTGGGGTTCAGTACAGTGAAGCTTGAAGAGCAAGGTTCATCTATGGAACCTGTAGGTACCACAGGAAACTGATGGAGCTGGATGAATTCTGAGCTGAGGATGCGCCTTGGCTGGAGGATGTTTACCTGGCTATGTGGGATGTATGACTAAGTTTGCAGTTAGACTAATGGGTTTGAAGATTTAAAGGCATGGACTGTAGAGGGAGGTGTACATGTACATATACACGTCTGTGTGCTGCAGGGAGGTCAGTGGGCAGCTTCACCAGGGTCATCAGACCAGTTGTCTTGAGCTAATAGGTATTTTGTGTCTTGGAGTGGGTCAGCAGGATGACTTACTGCTAGGGATCTGATTGTGGCTTTGGAATGCAAGTGTGGAAGAAAGACATTTATTCCTATATCTTCCAAATTTTACAGTAGTGATGCCACTGGTGAAAGCGTGATGGTTCAGGCACACAGCGATAACATGTGGAAAGAGAGATGCATAGGTAGGGAATTCCTGGGGGAGGTGTGAACCTGGGATTCCTAAGCCCATAAAGAGATTTGGAAATTGAACCTGGGTCACCCATGTTCTGTTAACTGCCACAAACAGTAGACCACTGTAAAACCCAAGAGAAGGATTGGTCCTGTAGGCAGCTATTGTGGCATTTTCAGGATCTGGGTTCTGAATCAAAGTAGAATGTAGGCACCTAGGTTCTGCTGCACCCTGTTCTGTTGCTGTGAGTCTCCCCCAGGTACTGTTGCTGAAGGCTGTTGTAGCTGCCAGTTACCTTCTAGGTCATTTTAGTGGTTTTTAAAATATATAGATGTGAAGCCATACATTAAAAAGTGGTCTAATGTTTCTTTTGGAACCTAGCAATGTGACTTAATGGGAGGAAGTCCCAGAAGCTATCAGTTACAATTCATTGTTTTTACTCAGAGATTTTGGGGGTTTGCTGTCAAGGTAGGATAGACTAGACAACTTGCCAGCTTACCAAATGTTACCACTCCCTGGTATTGGTGTAACTGTAATATCAGGCTTCTGATTTATTTATGAGCACCATATGCCTGTCATGTCGGAAACCAGCGGATGTCATGTGTCCATTCATTAGGTTCCTGAAAACAACAGACCCCTGATTACGTTGCACAGCATTCACTCCTGCTAGAGCTTTATTTCAGTCAGTAAGAGTGGTCTTCAGAACGTCCAGTACGCCATCAATCACACGCAGTTGGGATTTCTCTGTAAGTTTATATACACATATACACACACTCACATTTTGTTTCCTGACGCTGTTATTAGAATGCCCAGTGCCTAAAACTCCATGGTTTTGTTGTTTTGTTTTGTTTTGTTTTGTTTTTTATGTGAGACAGAAAAGTCTAATTTTTCTGTTAACCTAGTAAGAGCATCAGTTTGGTCAGTGAGACTTGCATTTCTGCTGAAGTTCCATAATGCCACAGCTCCGTGAAAGCATTCGGCTGATAACATTAGGCACGGCTTTGTCTGCTAATCTGTGCACTTCCACCAAGTACATCCCATTACAGAGAGGTGTGGAATGTCCAACCTCTGCTCTGCTCAGCCTGTGGTACGTGGGCAGTGTTTGACTTTGGCTGGGGAAGCATAAAGTACAGTACTAGGTAGTACACTCACGTTCTTAGATCACAGTGTGAGAATCTTACAGACCTCACAATCTTCTCCCTCTCCTTGCCGATGCACAATCTTTATCTATGATTAGCTCTTGAACTGTCAATATCTGCTAAAAGTCTCCTAACTGGGGGAACTTCTACCACCTAGCTTCTGATAGTGTGTCCCCATTATAACAGATTTCACCATAAGATTTTTTTTCCCCCTGAAACCTATTAATCTTACTGTTTTCCAAAGTCTCTTTTGCTGTAGTGTCTGAGTGCTAATCCACATGATCTTTGACTGTTGTAACCTCCTTATTCCCAATGAAATCACCAAATGTAGACCACCAAGGGTAGTTTCTATCCAACGAGAACATTCCTCCCTTTAAAGAGCAGTGGAGGACGTGACACAGAATTTCATCAATTCAGCAAACCAAATTCAAAGCTTGTGAAAAGCTTGTGTGGTTGCAAGACATACTGCCTACATACAGGCAAGTAACAGGCATGTGAGGTGCAGCAGGGGTGAAGGGTAAGTGTACCTAGCGGGTTGAATGCATTTGTAAAGGTTGCAGCAAAACCATGATGGTGGTAGGGGAACACATGGAAAGGAGTGGCATTAAAAAACCCACAAGAGAAAGGGTTTATGAATACCAGATCATGGGTGCTCTACTGAATAGTGTTTCCCAGTGCTAGAACAGGTCAGAAGGTACAATGGAGCTAGGGCCTGGCATGAACTGAAATTGTCCTGTGATGCTGTAACGGAGGGAGAGCTGACGCTGGAGAGTGAACCTGCAAAATGCCAAAGCTCCCACACCCTCCCTGTGACACACTGAGGGCCAGGAGAACAATGATTCCTAACGCTGACAAAGAGCAAGGCAGTTGTGCAGGGGGGGAACCAACACGGATTTGCAGACCAGCTGAAGCTTGGAAATTGGAGTGTGAAACACCAGCCTCTCATACTTACCTGTCCTGGCCACAGGCAACTACAAGACAGACATCTAACAAATCTGCAAGATCCCATTGATGGTGATTTGTGATGATCATTTGCTGACTCCATGCTCAGCACGCTCCTGTGCATCTTTAAAATGTTGCACACTCACCCTCATTGTGATACCTGGTGGGCAATCCAGCACTCAGAGCTGCCTGCTGAGCCTTGTACATGTAGCCTGGACTGGTACAACCACATTGCTTGCATTTTGTGTGCAAACCAAGCAGCCCTAGTGGTGCAAAGAATATTGCTGAGAAAAAAATCACAGCCAGTCTAAAGTGGTGGAGCGCTGCTAAAAGCAAAGAAACTAAAAGAATTTACATCAGGTTGCATCTGGCCTTCAGTCAATATAAGCAGGAAAAGAAGAAACAGAAATATGGGGATGCTGGTGAAAGACAGAGCCACTAAGCACTGGTCAGTTATTATTACAAGAAATTAAAGTGACAGTTGACAAGCTCTATGTGAGACATCAGCCTCATAGAACAGTGCACATCTGTCAGCAGAAGAGAAAGAAAAAACTGGAGAAGTGGATAGAAATGCAGAGAAGAACTCAAACACACCTCAGCCTCTGCAGTTCTTAAGCCATGTTGGAGGAATGCTGCTGGGGGAAGTTGGTGAGCAACTGATTTACCTGTCACATGAATGTCCACGTACTGCAGCTCTGGATTCAGGAATTGCCTCCTCTGTGGCCTCGTGCACACTCAGCCCTCCAGAGAAGTGACTTGCACGTTCCTGTCAGAGAGCTGAAAGGCCCTAATTTATGGCAGGAGATAGCACACCCTCATTTGCTGAGTTCATCCCAACACTTTGTTTTTTTTAAAGGTCTTGGTTCTTCTTGGATTGCTTGTACTGAGGAAACTGAGTTTGCAAGCATCTTGGCCTTCATCTAAATGCTGAGGCAATTAAAACAGAGTCTAAAATGTTCGCTTGCCTACTTTTCATTAAGAGAAAATGAAGGTTTCAGTGTTCCTTAGTCCTCACCTAAGGACATGTCTGCTAGGCCCAGCTGAGCAGAGAATCATAGAAACATAGAATCACAGAATGGTTTGGGTTGGAAAGGACCTTAAAGATCATTTAGTTTTAACACCTCTGCCCTATGGACAAGGGCACCTTCCACTGGAGCAGGTTGCTCAAAGCCCCATTGAGCCTGGCCTTGAACACTTCCAGTGATGGGGCATCCACAACTTCCCTGGGCAGCCTGTTCCAGTGCCTCACCACCCTCATAGTGAAGAAAGAGGGACAGAGTGCAGATAGAGGGAGAACTGCTCCACAGAATGGTCCTCTCCTTTCCCTTGAAGGTGTCTGGGGCATGAAGGCACACAGAGGAAGAAAGGATGGATTAAATTTGTGCTCTGTCTTCACCCAGCATCTTTTGCTGGGGCTGTGGAGGAGTCCTTCATGTTTGGACTTGGACACCGACGAGAGCTTGAGACTTCTTTTGCAAGTGCTGGAAGAGAGCATTTCGGAGGGAAGATGGACAGAGGGACTGTAGCCAGAGGTCTTCCCATTTCCTTGCTGTCCTCTGTCAGGCAGACAGTATATTGTCAGGCTCACCCATCACGTGCTTGGGTTGTGTTGTAAGAGTATGTAGCTTGTTTACTAGTTCAACCATGTTTTCTGGTCCAAAGATATCGTATGTTGCTGTCAAGTATTTTTAGCCTGAGCTTCTTAATATCCAGTTTACTTTGCAGTCTTGGTTTCTTTAAGTAAAAATAGCTCCAAGACAACAATAGCTTTTCAGGTGGTTCCACTTTTTGGATTAGACATGATTTGTTAAGAAAAGGAGCAACATGTGTCAGTAGTTTGTTGCCTTCCTTGCAGAAGGATCTTGGAGACGTTTACTGGCCTGAGCAGAGTCTCACCACCTGCTGCTGTGGTGCAGCAAGCTCTCTGCTGTGACACAGCATTCCTCTTCTTCAAGGACTGTCAGAGCAGATTAACTTTTTTGGTTGAGAGATACTTTCTTCTGGCTGGGATTTTTTTTCTTTTTTTTGCTAGGTAGAATGAGCTAGGCTGGAATTTGGCCTGAACACTAAAGTGAAAAAAACTTACAGCTGAGAAAGATCATGAGGGCTTCCTTCTCACCCCTCTAAAAGGTCAGGATCTCTGTAGTACGTCCTCTTGGTAAGGTGACACCTGGAGGTGTACAGCACTTCACCCCTCTCCCTGCCAGACCCCAACAGCAGTGACTCAGAAGGGAGGAACTCTGCCTGCGCTGAATCACCATTACTTTCTATATTTATACTACAAATTTAAAAGTCAAATTCTGTCCAAAATTCTGTTTAACCTGTGAGATCTTAGCCCTGAGATCGACAGCTGCGAAACAAGGCAGCAGGTTGCGAGGCTTTTTTTTGTTTGTTTTGCAGTGCAGGTGGAAATTGGAGCATGTCACTGCTTGAGCAGCGAGAGCTTCGTCAGCGCAGCATCTACACACTCATTGCTGCAAGCCAGTAAGGTAACCTGAGGTTCTTAAAACATCTTGTAGCCTTTTTGGTCCTCAGTTGGCAAAGACATGAGTTTTGCCTTGAAAAAGAAGTTAAAAAAAAAAAAACCTCTGGACTTTGTAATGAGAATAAAACCAGTACTCATTGTCTGGTTTCTGATGTTTGGCCCTTAGACTTAAGTTTCAGAGTTCATCTGAGGTGTGAGGTTATGAAGTAGGACACAGAAAACAAGTTATGCTCTAATGCCTCCATTTTCACCTCTGGAAAGGACCTTTGCTAAGACACTATGGCTGTGAGCATGCAAGCAGTTAGTGCTGCAGAAAAGAGATCACATTCCCCTTTGGTTAGCCACCTCCAAGGATCAAATTGGATTTGGTTCCACTGCAGAATTCTCCTGGCTTTGCAAAACAGACCCCGTCAACATGAAACAATTTTGTATTAAAATTTTGTATTAATGGCGTATAAGGGTCAAGTACAGGGCCTGCATTTTCTGAGATGCAAAATGTAGACTGTCTCTTCAGCCCTCAGATAAGCAACCTACCTACCCAGTTAGCATTTGTCAAGGTCTATTAATTTTCACTGAGGTTTACCAGTTCATTACTTTTTAAAATTTAGAGCCTGCGCAGTAATTTTTCCGGCATTTGATCATTTTGCCAACATCCCTTGAGGGGTTTAGCCAGACCAGGTAAGCAAGAAGCAGTCCACTTGCTGACCTCTGTCCTTCTCATTGCCTTTCCACTGGGAATGCAGTGCAGCATCTCCCTAGGGAGTTTGGGATAAGGTGGGAAATACCGGATCTGCTGCAGGAGTGTGTCTGGGCCCTTGCTGAGGTCTGTGCAAAACTGACTTGCTGTCTGATCTGTGCATATTCTGCCATTTGAATAAGCATGGATGGGGCAGGATCACCTCGATTCAAAGCACAACTAGTTAGGGGCCCAGAATGCAATATCATTAAATCAGAATTACCAGAAGAAACTGGATTCCTGCACACTGATGAACGGGATTTCTCCACACTGGCCTCCTAGCTACTGTCATACCCAGGCTGTCATGCATTCCATACTGAAAGCAAGTATATTAAATGAAATAACAAGACAATAAAAATTTTGCGTTAAATCATAAATTTTTTTTAAGCTCCCTGGGAAAACCCTTGGTCATTTCAACTTATCATCTGTTTCCTCTGTATTTATTTTTCTCTGATCATCTTTGAAACTCAATAAGGAAATAAAATGCCAACATAAATAAATGAAGAAGCAGGTTTCTCAACACCAATAAGCTAGACAAAAGAAACAGAACACTAGAGAATGTTTACTTATTCATGATATCTTCATGAATGCCATACTTTGGAAGGAATAGGAGATTTTTGTTCATGCTTGACTCTCGGGAGTGTTAATCAGGCTTTATTAAAATGGGAGTGTGGGACAGTTCACTTGAAAAAAACTGGAGAAGCTAAATGCAATGAGATTAGAAGTTCATGTGAAATACTAGTGAGTAACAGGAATTATTTTAGGTTGATATTATATGCAGGAGGATGGGAAAATATTTACATAATCTTATTTAAGGACAGGAAGTATTTGCAAAAGGATGCAGGGTTGTGTGGTAGAAGTAGAGAGTTTGTTTTGGGGAGGTTGTTCTGTTCTCTCCCTTGTTCTCTCAAAACATCCTGTGTAAGTTTTATTAATTTTGTTGCACTGTCATCCTAATAGGTGTCATCTTAAACATGTGAGAAAGCCCCTTGAAAATAATGACATTCCTTATGATGAGTTCAGTACGTGCTTAAAGGTTTTCAGGCTTTCAGAGTATTTCTGTGGTTCAGACCCACACTGGATGTCACTGTTTTGTGTCAGCATGTAGCACATGGAGTTCTGCTTCGGGGCTTCTCTGTACTGCCATGACCCTGGGAGTGTAAGGAAAACAACCCTAAAAGTGAGATCCAGGTATTACACAACAAGTTTTCTCATCTGGCTAACGGAGAAGGGACAGCAAAGTACAAGATGATAGAAGCAGGGTGAACCAACCCCCATACTGGCGAAGGTTTAAATTAGGACGTCAGATCAGTCCTCATCACGTGAAAGTTCTCAGAGCTCCACCTTTGCAATGTGCCACGTAACCTCTCCTGCTGCAGATGTTTAGGGACTCAGGTCATGTTTAGCTGTCTTGGTCTATGTGTAGCAAGACCATGGTAGGATCGGATTCAGGAATACAGTCACTAGAGCCTGCTTGCTGTTTGCCTGCTCTGTCTAATGTCATTTCAAGTTATCTGATAGCAGTTGTTAAAATGCTGGCAGTTTCCGTGCTGTTAGGCAAATGAGGCTCAGGAGAATTAACATCTATATGATCCGTGACACAACAGGGAGCAATATATGTGGTTTTCAATAAGTGGTTTCTTCATAGGTGTTCTTATATCCCCAGAATTCCTTTGCATTTAGCTACATTTTCATTATGCTTTTTTAAACAGCACGTGCATTAGAAAACAAATGTCCAAGAACCCTACACTGCAGCTGTCACCCCATTAACAGACAGCCACACTGGGCTGGGGCAGCCCTCTCAGTCCAGTCAGAAAGGACTTCAGGTTTTTATGAACTGCTTACTCATGGGGGGAAGTGAGCTTATTCTTTAATACAAGACAAGTCTGGTAGCATTTAATTCTGCTAGAAATATTTGCTTTTTTGAAACTGTATTAATAAGTAAGATAATATAACACCAAAAGTCCAGCTGTAAGCTCCCAGGGCAGCCTGGGCTAACACGCTGGGTGCTGCTGCTGTGGGTGCCAATGGGGGTGAGAGATCTTTAGTTTCCTTTGCTCTTTCTGCTGTCCCCAGGAGGTGGCTTGTGTCAGGAGGGGCCTGAAAGCTACAGATTAGAGGGAGAGTAGTCATGTCAGCTCCAGCATCTTGTGACTGATATTGTAAATACCTTATTTCTGCTATAGCATTTTTGCTAGTGTGGATTTCCTGCATCGATGTGGGAAAAAAAAACCAAACAGCCCCAAAGTTTGCAAATCAGAGGCTAGCCATGCATTTAGGGTTTGCAAATCAGAAGCTAACCATAGATTTAGGGTTTGCAAATCAGTGGCTAACCGTGCATTTCCTTTGCTCTGGCATCTCTGTATGGGTCTGCTGCAGTTTTGGTTGCGTGGAGAGTGTGGCTTGAGTTTGACAAACCTAACGCCTCTCTTGCATAAATAGATTTCTCTTCTCTTCTCCAAAATATCACATGATAATTATAATAAATAAATGATTTGCATTGGCATGGGATCTCGGTCTAAAACCACACATCTGAATAGACACCAGTAACTGTGAAGAGACACTTGAAGATCAATATTAACTATCTGACTGCTCATGTAAGGCTGGCAAGGTCAGGCACACTGGGAGTTCCCAAGGCTGATTCCATACAGAGCCCTGATTGATATCAGTGTCTAAAAAAGGTGTCAGCTCCCACTGGAGCTTCTCCCATGACCAGAGCAGTCATAAGCGTTGTGTAGCTTTTCACCTCTTGCCCCAGTGCTAATGTGGATTCTTGTACAGCTAACAAGACAGTGAACTGACTCTTCTAACAGAGAGGGCATGGAAGGAATCTCTTTTCTCTGCTGGAGAATTGCTTTCATGAAATTTGTACCATCCTAACTGTCCCTGAGAACTGACCTTCTTTGGTGACACTGCCAATGGATAGTCATTAAGGGAAGGGAGAGAAATACCTGGGCAGACAAACACTGTGACCACATACCTTTGAGGCCACTGTTAAAAAAAACAGGGAAGTAAAACCAGAGGGGAAACACAGACCTGTTCTGGAAATGTCCTCTCATTTGGCAGTGGGTGAGATTGGTGTTTGAAATAATTTTTAAAATGCTGGTTTGCCTATTCAGGGGAAAAAAAAATAAATAAGGAAAGAAAGGAAGCTCAGAGAACCCCTTGGTACCTCTTTGCTTCACCAAAGTGCAGCTAAGCTCATGGAACTTTCTGAGATGCCTACAACCAAAGACTCAATCCACAAAGGCTGGCATTTGCAGAACTCCAAGGAGGCTGTGGCCATGTTCAGTGAGTTCAGAGACTATGCACGGACGTGACTTGGGACATTTCCACCATGTACTGCACGTAGGGCCTCATTTTTGTGATTGACATGGCCAGGAGTGTATTTTGCAGATGGGGTCTGGCAAAGCTTCAGCACCTTTTATTTTCTATTTTTGCTTATTATGGACACAGGGGCCAGCCAAGACTGTCTGTTGAAAGCAACAGGTTTTGTGCCATCATTTTGCTAGCCTTGCTTTCAGCTGATGTTAGTGGTGAAGGGGTTGCTTTAATTCTGAGGCCAGAGCTAGAGCCTGTGGAATTTCTCAGTGTAGCAGGAGCTCTTGTACTGGGGGGGCAGGAGGCTGGTAAGAAGAAGGGAAAACAATAAATCCCCATTTCAAGTTCTTAATAGTTTTTAAACGAGTGTAAAATACTCCTGAAAAGGGACCTTTGTCTAAAATACTTGGACGTTCCTTTAATCTTACTCTGTGGGTACACACTCAATACAAACAAATAAGAAACAACTTTTGCCATTGTTAGGAACATGGGGAACCCATTGCTGATTAGAAGCAAAACTACATCCAGGAAATATTTGTTGCCATAGCGACCATATTTAGTTGATTCCTTTTTCTGCTGTACAGATCTGATTTAATTAATTCAGATATTTATAAATAGCTTCCCATGGGGCCCAAACTAATGGCTGCAAAGTAAAGTTGTGAAAACTTTGGATGTGCAGCTCAATATGGACAGATGGAGACCCTGCTCCAGCAAAGCAGTTAGTGGGAGCACACAGCTTAAATGTGACATCTCATTCAGCAGAGCTGTGTGTGTGCTTAAACTCATGCATGTGCTGCAATAGTCTGCTGCAGTTGACAGCAGATAGAGAGCATTTCTATTTTAAACCTTGTGGTTTGTTTTGATCTAACTTTCATAAACTCCAGTGGAAATAAGTCCTTAAGAAGTTACACCATTAGTCATAGTAGGAGTGGTTGGTTGCTTACTCAGCAGCTGCTCTGAGCATGAAAGAAAATGTGGGCATATACACCTTTCATGGTTTCATGTACCTTTCACTAATCCCCAGCCTCTGTTGAGAGTCCTCTACAACACTCTCCTCCTCATTTTTGTTTTCACTAGTGCTAGGGAAATGGTTGAAACAGATGCATTTCACAGTTGCCTAAAAGGGAATTTTTCTGGAAATGCACAGTTAGAGCATGCAGTGTGTGGGATCTGCAGGAGTTCAGGTCCCTTCAGTAGGAGGTTCTCTTGAAGGCTTCACCATGGTTAGGTGCCAGAAGTCTTGCAACTACTCAGCATCATTTCCTTAGAATGTGAGTTCCACATCCATTGACTCTGTGTTGTCCTGGGTGTTAATTCTGCCTTGTAAATGCAATCTTTCAGTGAGGTTGGGGGAGAGAGAAGCAAGAGGAAAAGGTTAAAAGATTTACTGTTCCTGCTGCTTTTCAGAGGTTTTATCCCCTCCAGTAAAGCATGGCATATGCAAACAGTTCTCTCCAGATTTGGCACATCAGGGGGCATTAGTGTGTTGTCCAGCATCAGGATAGCAAGGGGCAGCTGAAACAGGAGGGACAGAAAGGGAAAAGTCCAGAAGCAAAAGTTAAAGATTATAATGGCAAAAATTGCCATCTGCAAAGACAAACAATCAGAAGGTTGGTTAATACCTCGAGCATCATCTTTATCCGTACTCCTTTCACAGATTTTCAGGCCCTGGTTTGTATCAGACATCTGACACCTTTCCTAGCCTTCAGCACTCAGTCTTTTCTAAAAATCTGGCTTTTGCATTGCAAATCTGTTTGTGTACACAAGTCAGAAGCCAGGTGGCATCTCTACTAAAAAAGCTGGGGGGTTATGTACCTCAGCTTCCCTGAAGTGCCGTTCTCATTTTCTCCACACAGAAATTACATGGGATTTACCATTTTCTTAGACTTCCAGAGACCCAGACTCCAGGTCCCTCAGACTCCATACAGAGAGAAAGAAAGAGTGAACTCAGCTTCAGAATTCACTCTCTCACTGCACTGTGAATCCACAGGAAACAGTCCTAAGGCATCCTGAAGTTGTGTCTACAAATGTCCCAAGGCAAAAGCGATGCCATGGGACCCCTTATTGTTTTTCACCCAGGCAACACCCGGTCAGGGTGATTTGTGGTGCAGAACATCTCCTCTGGAAGCTGTGCTACTGGACAGGAGCGAGGTCTCTTCCTGCAGCTTTTATTTTGGAATATGCATGAGCTCTGGAGGCCTGGTATCTGCTTTCCTACTTTACCATGTGTGGCTGACCTCAATTTTACTCTGCTGAAGTATTCTGGGACAGGTTGCAGCGGTTGTCTTCCATGGAGGGGCGTTTCAGAGGGGAAGAGCAGGCTGCCCTGAGCTGGACAAGGTTGGGTGCCGGAGCTGTCTCTGTCTCATGGGATCAGGGACAACAATCTTTCCTGCAGCAGGAGCCTTTCTGGACTAATTATTTGATAATTGTGAGTTTTTCTGTTCTGCAGTCCCCACTGTAGGTTTTCTCTCAGTATGATGCATTGAACTTAGTAGGAGATTGTTCAAGTAAAAAAGTGTCTTAGTTTTTAACCCAGTAAGCTGATGTCTCAAAGCAGTGACATCACAACAACCAGGTGCTTTTGTTCTCAGTGCCGTATTTATCAGATTTGGAGCTGGTACCCCCCAAACCAGTGCTGTTAGTGGGGACAGGAGAAGTCCTCTTCTACACATCTCATCGCACCTCTGGGTGAGAAGGGCCATTTTGCGTCCAAAGCTGTAACAGGCAAAATGAAATGAAGGAGGCAGGGACAAGCATTCCTCTGCCTTGGCAAAGCCAGAAAAGGACATGCTGGAGAACCCCTCAGAGGAGGACCCAGACAATCCCAGAAGGATTAAGCAGAGCTGGGCTGTACGTGGTAACCAGAGCTGGACCTGGCAACAGGCAGCCCCGGGAAGATTGGCTCCAGCGCTCTGTGTGCAAGAGGCTGTTGTCCATCAGCTCCAGCGTGACCCTCTGCGGGCTGTTATGACAGCTGTTGGAAACTGTTATGTCAATGTACCCTTTCGGTCTCCTCAGGAATAGAAGATGCTGTGCTCTTTAGGATTTTTTAATGACCTGCTTAGTCTGGATCACAAGTTAGTGAGACATTGATAATTTTAACCGTGTACTGCACGGGCCCGTTTGTTGATATTGCTGGGACGTGCTCTTTGTTTCTGGCAAACACTTCAGGAGCAGCCCGTGCAGAGAGTGACTGGAATAACTTCTCTTTCCTTACACCTTTATCTTCCCTCCTGCTTCTGCAGAACAGTGCTACGTTATCACTGCATTCTTTTAAAAGAAACTTCTCTGCCCGAAGTTCCCTTTTGGCACCGTGTTATTTCTTTGCCAGCAGTCTCATAAGGGATGGTTTCAGTTTGGATTTTACCTTCATAACAAATTCATGATAATTTGTTTCTGCTCTCAAACCTACACAAACCCACCCTAATGCCAATTTTACAATTGCATTCCCTGCTTTCCTACCCCTGCTGCTGTTTGATTTTCAGGGAGAAAGGGAGAAGCTAAATATTTAGACAAGGGAAACTGAATTTACATAATAAATAAACAGAAAAAGCAGATAAATAATCCCCCCCTCTGCTCTTTAAATTTCAGCAACACCGCATGTAGGCTGTTTCAAAGAGAAGTGTGCCTCCTGCCCTCATCCCAGCTTCACCAGACATCCCTTTAACTGCTCATACTCCTTTTTAACTCCCTTGCATAAAAGAAAAACTCCCATTGTGTCTCCGAAATTCAATACAATATGGAAACCAGATAGGCTGTTTGTTGTTTTTTTTTAAAAAAAAGAAACGTCTCCTGCCCAACTTTAGTATGGCAAGGAAATTTGATTATCACTTGTTGACAGGCATGCAGGTCATGTCAAGTGTTTCTGACATGTCTATTTTAAGTTAAGCTAGAATTTGTATTTTGATTATGACAGAGTAAAAACTACTTGGACAATAGGTAGTCTTTGCCTGTGAATGAAAATTGGAATATGCAAGTTATGGTCAGACAGATTTCTATTAGGGAGATGGGGCTTTGGTTGGGTCAGTGCCTGAATATCCTAATTTTTTTAAAAAAGGAAACAAACCCCTCCCGTAACACCCTCCCTCCTGTTATTTTGAAAGAGAAAGACACGATCACAGCAACACAAGAGAGCTAACATGCAATTACTTGTGAAGGACAACTGGAGATTTTCCTCTTGCCCATTTTAGTTAAGTGATAAAGCATCCATCTCCTTCTGCCCGACCGTCTGGCGTGTTCCACGAGCCTGTGTTTCTGCAGCAGCACAAGATGTTTTAAATGTTAAATACCCTGTGGGTCCTGGCTCCTTTGGCTCGCAGCAGGAGCTAACTCCAGCAGAGTCAGCAGCTGAGCCCCAGAACAAAGCTGGTGTGTGGTGAGGAGCAGGGCTCCTGGCTGGCTTGCCTGGCACGCTGAAATCGTTTGCCCCCTTCACGCTTTCAGGAGTCAGCAGCAGCAGCATCACTGCAGAGCCCTCTGTGAGCCCCCAGCAGCTGGCTGGAGCAAGCTGAAGGGCTCTGCCTCCGTGGGTCTGAAGCTGGGGGTTGTGTCTCTGCGTGGGGGCTGTCATGTTAGCAGTAAAGTAGAGAGCCCAGTAACAGGCCATTTATCTGTGCCAGTATTTGGGGTCAGGGGCTCACCAGAAGCAGAGTCCCAGTTTGCAGTGGGGTCATGAGCAGAAAACATTTGAGGATGGCTAGAAAGGACTCTAGGTTTGAGAGTAGTCCTCAGCAGAACAAATGTGAAGTGTTGCTTTCCAAGCAGTTGCCATGTGAAGTCTGGAACTGCGTTAGTCAGTATTCAGCTCTCTCCTTTTGGAAGCACACTGGTTCTTGGAAGAAAAAAAAAGAAAAAAAGAGGACGTGAATGTTTCTGAAGAGGGGGATGCTGAAATTTGGCTGGATTCAGCATCTGTTTGGTCTTTATCCAGCTCTGAGCTCAAAGGCAACACTTGTGATAATACATTTTCTTCACCATAGAGACAAATGCACCTCCTGAGGGAAAAACAGTTGCTTTGACATTTCAGACTGGGAACCTGTCCTTGACACATGCCCAGGCCCTGATACACAGTGCCTCGGCTCCGCCTGCTCACGGCTGTCTGGGGGGCTGGCACCAGCCCTGCTCAGAGGCGGCACCGCAGCGCCGGGGTCCCTGGCAGGGATGTGTGCGCTGGGAAGGCCACCGAGCTCGGCAAATATCATCTGTGTCACAGGAGATGATGTCCTCTGCCTCAGCCATGGCACGGGGCGCTTGCACGCACGCCGTAACGTGTTCATCGTAGCAAAAGCCCCGATGGAACAAGGGGGGAAAAAGCAGGGGAGCTTATGTTGTGTTGTGGCTGCCAGCAGCCCCAAACCGCGGCGTGGCAGGGAGCTGAGTGTAAGAATCAACTGTTTTCAGGCTTCTTCAAGGAGCTGCAGTCTTGATTTGCAGAGCTGCCAAAGACCTGCAGTGCTCGGTTGGATGGGGGAGTAGTCATTCTGGAAATCTGTCCAAGGGATTTAAAATCAAGCCTCTGGCTTGGTTTTACTGTACTGTACGACTAAATATTGGTGCCCAGAGGACAAGGTAGCACAGAGAAAGCATAGAAGAAGTAACTGGGCAGAGAGGTGACTGTGCTGGAACAGAAATCATTAATACAGGCGATGAGGCGAGGCACAAATAAGGGGAACATTTCTACTCTACAGTATTACAACTGTGGTTCTGCATCCATAGTCACCTCTTGTAATGCTGGCTGGCCAAGACCACGTCAAAACTCAACCCTAACAAATGTAGTCTTGGCTCAGTGAAGGTGATGAGGCTCTGGTAGTTATGGAGAATTGAATACAGCCAGATTTACTGCCTGTTTGTGCTTCTTCACCAGTATAATTCTCCTTTGGCAAAATAAGTGCTCACTGACTAGCTGACTGCAGAGCTGAGAGGTTATAGGCCCATAAAACTAGAGGACACCAGGAGATGATCTGTGTGTGTGACAGTAAGATGAGCGATCACATCCAAACACAAACTATGCAATTAGTATTACTTACTTTTAGGGCACCATTATCTCTGCATTGTTCTCACTCATTAACAATTAGTCATTCAGGCCCTGGAGAACTTTAATACAATAATCCCTACAAGCTCATGGAGCAAATCTCACACAGTTGCAGTGTTACATACAAGATTTATAAGACGGAACTGGCTGGATGTGAATGTGGGAGTAATGGCCCATAAGCAAATGTGACATAAAAAGAAGTCAGCCTGTGAAGCAGCCTCCTGAAGTCAGAAAGCCTGGCTGCAGTGGGAGATGCTGTTATTTCAGAACAGCGTTCACCTTTTGGGGTGGAAGGGAGGCATTTTGTCATAGGAGAAGAAGCCACTGCGTGGTGTCGGTGGTGTTGATGTACCCGGTCAGTGGAAGCCAGTCCCTGGTTTTGGAATGGGGTGGCTGTGTGCATTTTCCACTTGAATGCTGTGTCAGGAGAGCCTGTGTGCCTCCGTTCCCTCCCCCTTCTTTCCCTTTTCCTTTTCAGCTAAAAGAGACTTCACCAACAAAGAGAAAATAGATTGAAAGCTCTCGCATCCAGACTCTTTCAAGCAAAGCTTGAGAGAGACTTTGGCACATAATGTCTCTAACATTATGTTCACTGCCCTTAGAAAGCAATAACCAAATACATTCTGCTGGCAGTTAGCGAGTGCAGCGATTTCAACACAGATGAGGGAAGAGAGGACAAAGGGAGAAATGCTTAGAGCATCCCTTTCGCTGTGAACCTATGGGCCAGCTGGAGTGTTTACAAAGCTCTAAGGCCAGCCAGCAGGGAGTTGCAATAATCTAATTTTAATTATGTGACAAAAGCATGAAGAATCATTTCAAGGGCTAGCAGAGGAAAAGGGCTGCAGCCTGCCAATATTCCTTAGATGGTAAAAGAAGACAAGTTAACTCACAGAATTTAGTTGTTTCTCAAAAGACTAAATGGGATCTATCACAACCCCTAGGATGTTGTTCATAGAGAACAAATTGGTTGCCAGAAAATGGCTTTAGATATTCAAGAAAGTTCCCAGGAGGCCTCTAGGCAGAACAGCACCACCTATGCTCCTCTTCTTAAATAAAAGATACACTCTACCAGCAGGAAAACCAAGTCCCACGATCATAGTAATCTGGCTAATACAAAATATAGAGTATACAAGTTGCTAGGTATAAATCAACAGACCTTCAGCCCGAGTTCTCCGGCATCACAGCCTCCTGGCAGGGTCACAGCAGTAAAACACCTGGTTTGCTGTCCCAAAGCAAAGCACAGTTAATAACAGGAGAGGGAAAAGGGAAGGGGCAAAGCTCAGATCCTCCTGTCTGCACCTGTCCTGGCCCGTTGGCAGGAAGGGAGTGTTGTCTCCCAACAGTGACCCAGCAGAGCTTGCAGTGAGGAGCTGGTCACTGGGACTCCACTCAGCAGAAGCATGGGGAAATGAGTTGCATTGCATGCTACCAGAAGATGAGTCCATAGGTTCTTAATTTAACATTTCCTTCTTTCTGGATGCACTGAATCCAAACTCTTACTACAAGATTACACTTAATTTTATTTTTCAGTAATACTTTGTACTGTCATGGCTCTCTTTAATCCACTGTTCCATGGAGGATTTTGTGCTTTGGTTTTATTATTGCTTGAGACATCTAGTCATAAACAAAGTTTCAGTCTTTTTCACAGGCATTATTGGGAATACTGCCTTTTCAAGCAATTCACCTTCAGTAGTTCAGCTGTCACTGGGGCTCCACAGAAACTTTCACATGATGGCATAGCTTGTTTCAGCACTTGGTGATGCACTTGAGCTATCCTCCTGCATCACTTTGATGACAGTGCTGCACAGGTTGCCAACAAATGCAGGTACTCTGAGTCTAGGTTTGCTTCGTTGTTCCATTAAGTGAAATAACACGCTGCTAAATAAGTGCGTGGCTTTCAAGTTTAAGAAATGTTAACTTTGCTCTCCATATGTAAAATCTTTGGTTAAAACACCTTGTCATGATGCAGAGCAGTTGTCACTTGAAAGAGGAGCACACTACAACAATAGGTGCATGGTGTGTGTAGTCACTGTTTCAGCACAGTCCTGTTTACATCTGGCTCTGCACTTTTGTGGAGAGAGTGTATCACAGAAATAGGATTTATCTCCTTGTGTAGCTAATGGAGAAGCGTGTGAAAGTGCTGTAGGATTTATTGTGTGTGCCCTCAAAATGAGCGTTGTTCTCTCCATAGAATCAATTAGGACTTGCTGTAGAGTGACTTTTAAATGAAAGCCTGAACTTGATGATCTTAAAGGTCTTTTCCAACTGAAACGATTCTGTGATTCTATAATCCTGTACTCATCTGTTCTTCAGGATGGTCTCACTGATAATTGTTACTAAATGGAACCTCAGAGTTGTTATTCTCCACAATGCTGCCAGCAGATATTGCCATCTGCAAACTGCTTTTCCCCATTATGTGACAGTGGTCTTCTCATTCTTGATCAACATTGCCATTGAGATTTGCATAACTTGAGGCCTTTTCCTGTGACTTGAGCCACTCGTGTGCAATTTCCTTCCCACACCCAGTAGTTTTTGCTCAGGTTAATAGTGCCTTTTTCCATTTCTGCAGAGCAGGATTTAGGGTGTGGTGGTAGCATTCCTTTATTGTTTTCGAACTCTCCCTGGCCCAGGTTTTAATGCAAACATCTTGCTGTCTGCTGTCCCGTGCTGACAATCTCCTGTGTCCAGGAGTCTGTGCTCCCCAGTGACTGCCTGTGGTACCTGTGCTGGAGGAGGTGAGAATGAGCAATTCGACCACTATATGCTGCCCGAGCATCAATTCTTGTTACCAGTGACTGAAAGCACCAGAGCAAGAAGGGGAACAAGGTGAACAAAGCAATAATTACTGTTGAGAGGGCTGGGAATGGTTCTCCTTGCAGCACAGGTCACTGATACCTCTCCTGTGAGATGCTACTGGGGCTGTTGAGAGATGTACCGTGATGCTACATTTGGTCTTAAAATGTAAGAAGAATTGGGTTTGCAGCTAGACAATGACCACTATCCTACTGATGCTTGAATTTAGTTAATTAGCAGTTTCACATGGGTAAACAAAACTTTATTTTTTGAGTCCTTCTAACCAAGCTGTAAGTTGTTCCTGCCTCTCTGGAGTGTGCACTAGGCATAAAGTCAGACTGATGGATTTTAGGCAAATCATTGGATTAAATTAGGAAGCACATTAGAAAAGGGAAGAGTGTGGGAAAAAAATTAAGAGAAGAATTTGGGGTTATAATCAGCCTTCTGGTGGTACAGGTGTTGGTATAAAGGTTTAAGACTAATCTGCTGACACTAATAATTCCTCAAGTAGCTCTCAGGAAAACATTTTATACTTTACTGTTCCTTTCTCAGTAATCTGGTGAGGGCCATCTGCATTTTTGGGAAAACTGGAAACATTTGCTTTGAAATTGTCAAACTAGGGTAGATTTTGATTAAATAGACCAGAGGGGGGAAAACAAGGAACAAGGAAGGGTAAGGCCTTAGAACAAGTGTCATTTTTGAAACAATCCAGTTTAACATCTCATTTTAAAAATAACCCTCTTTCATTTTTACAACAAAGTTTGAAATATAGGGACTTGAGGCTAGATTGAATAACTCCATTTCCAACCCAGAGGATTTTTTTTTCACTTGCCTGATGCAGAGCCTGAAATGAAAAGTCCATTATTCAATCAGCTCTGCAGGGTGTGAGTTCCAGAAGCCAGAGCAGGGAGCTGAGCTGGGAGAGCAGGGCAGAGTGGGGTGAGTGATAAGCTCAGCACTAGCTGTTGGTTGACATTACAAAGATTGTTTTTGTCAAAAGAGGAGGTGGAAATATCCTCTCTCCTTTTCTATTTTTTATTCTTCAAAGAAAGCTGAAGTTCACAATGGCATTCCCAAATGCTTAAAAGCTATGTACATCAGCAACCCCCATCTCCCTCCAAGTCACCTCAAGAATTATGAGGCTGTTTTCTAACAATATGCCTTTTCCCCTCCAACAACAGAACTTTCTCTCTGACTAGGGAAACACCTGGAACCCGAAACAGGTGTCTTAAGAAAATTTCTCCCTCTCCATACACAATTTGAGTTTTCTGAAGTAAGGGATGCTGTACTTTGGCAGTCTTCAAGCACCTGAGAAGCCCAGTCTTTGTGGCCTGCCAGCTGTGACAAAGCTGTGGTATTTCTGTAGGGCAGACAAGGTGCAATGTACCACTCCTGGTGAAATAAAAACAGCTTTTGGTTTAGGTTGACTAAAGCTCTCAGCAGCCTAATGACTAGTGGGGTGCCATAGAATTGTAGATCCTCAGTGAAAACCTTCAAGAAGAGTATTTATTGGTTAAAACTGTTGGATGAAGAAGTATGTGCAAGCATCTACGAATGTATCAAAGACTCTGGCCCCCAGTTGTCCATCAGCATTAACTGTACTGAATCCAAAATGTTGTGTGGCACAGCCGAGTCGTTTTGGCCCCGCCCAGGGCACGCTCACATCTTTACCAACTCCTGACCTGGAGGCAGCTTGACAGCAGCTCGGGTTCCAAGGGGGATATCTGGTGATTTCAGGGACTGCATATAAGCAGGAAGAGTCCAGAAGTTTGCCCGCTGCTCCATCTAGTGCTTGTGTTCAGTATTCTATAGGCTCAGGAAGCATCTTTTTCTCCTGAGCGCTGAGATCCAGGGAGAGGCAGGGGTGTGCCAGGGGCAGTCTAAGTGCTGGAGAGCACTTGCAGTGCACTGACTTCCTGGCTCATGAGGGCTGCCCATGAGGAAGTCATCTCTTTTGCTGGCCCCTCTTATTTTGCCTGGCAGCCTGCTGGAGTGAACAAATGTTCCCAAGGAATGGCTGAGCTGCCTGTGCAGAGGGGTGGTCTTCTAGGAATACTTAAAAAAGGAATGCACAAGGCATGAGACATCAATTGCTAGAGCCCTTGTGATAAGAGCACAGCATTTGTGTCAAGCAGCCTGGGTACCCTTTAATGAATTTTGCATTTCTAAAATAGCTCATTTCCACCAGGTAGGTATCAAATCATGGGATAATTCAGTATTTTGGCAGTGTACACAAAGGTACATGATACAGAAGATAGAAGATGGACTATTACACTGGCCAGAAGAGTCAGGAAAATATCATTTCAGACAGACTGTGTCCACTCTAGTAATTTAAACAGTGCCAAGGAAGGTCTCTGAATATAAACAAAACGGTCATAAGTTCAGCTGTCAGAACAGTCTCCAGCAGGCATTACATTGGCTGTCTGGCACTTTCTCAGGCAGCTCAGAAGATTCAGAATTCAGAATTCAGAAGATGCTGTGGATCAAGGACCATTTAATAGGATGGATGTTGGCCCCGGGTGTCTATAATTTCCCAGTGTAGAGGAAGTCACAGTGTAGCACCGTGTGCTGCTGAGAATTTTGATCCCTTGTAGTCCTTGCCTGGGAGCTTTGGCTCTGTAACTCCAGCTGTAATAGTTCATGTTTCTAGCTCTAGCCATCCAGGGAGTGTAGCAGAAAGGGTAATGGCTCTCACAACTGTGTGAGAGTGCAACAGCAGAAGGAAGATTTTAGTGTCTAGCAGGACTTTCTACAGTTTGCAATTCTGCTGGATCTATTTATCTGATTTTTAAGCATGACTCTAGTCCGAGCAGCTCTCAGAGATGCCATTGCCAATATTCATCAAGTTCCCTATCACTAGCTGGCTTTAGTATCTTCCAGAATATAAATAGGCTCAAAATAATGGAAACAATCATATTAGCATGCTATAGAAGCCAGGCACTGCATATTGCCACAGCACACTAAATACTCTCATGTGGAGAAGAGAAAATATTCCTGCTGCTGTCTTTGTAAATCTTTTTCTGAATTTGTTTATGTTTACATTATTCATTTGCTTTCTCCCACTTTCCTCTGCTCTGAAAAAATCCCACTTCTTATGCTAAGGCTGACAAAGAGGAAGAGTGGATCTATCACCTGCCAGAGATGTTCAAATATGAGAAATAAGAGGTGGCCTGTTAGACACAGAACCCAGAAGCAACAAGAGAAAACAGTATCAGTGGAGTGGGAAAGTGCTGGTAGATGACAAGTTTATCTGCTGCTTATGTATCAGTCAGGGCTTTATTTCAGAGCAAATCACTGCATAGGATAACACCCCAGGCAGGAGGGTTAATGGGGTAGTGGTGAGTGAGGATGTGCAGGGGTCACACACCCAGGCAGGACATTCCAACTCTGCTCCATACTCACCCTCCATGAGATCGTGTCTGTCATCTGGAAACACATCTCCAGAGCAGGCTGCTCCATGGTAAGGAGAGCATGGGACCAGAGCTGACACACAATGTCTTGGTATCTCAGCTGGAGAGCTCCAGTAATGCCCCTGACAAGATCCCTTTATCCTGTGCCTTCCAGATCTGCAAAACGACAGGAGAAGAGAGGGAATTCACTGTGCTGAACTGAGTCCCTGCTGTGTGTGACTGGTACTGGGTTTACTGTGTAAAAGTTGCCTTTCTGTTTTATCAGATGCTTAGTGTTTTGGTTTGGTTGGTTTGATTTTTTTTTTTTTTTTTCCTAAAGGAGGAGGGAAATATTTTTGTTATTCCCATTCTGCAAGGCTCTGCTCAGCAGAGACTTTTCTATCCTAGAGCATCCTGGTATCCGGCCATCCCTTCTCATTAATCTTGCCCTCTCCCTATGCCCTCTGCCCCCTAACTTTCCTACGTGCATTAAGATCTGGGAGTCTTCTGCCAATTGGAATTTCTTCAGTAGCTGCTTGTACAGTCACTGAAGTCTCTTTTCAGGATTTGCTGATCCTGTGCTGAGAAGACAAATGATGGTTTCTCTTGATATCCTGCCTGAGATAAGAACTTACTGGCTCCTCGAAGGAAACCAGCACTTCTGACAGCAGATGTAAAGCAGCTGAGTTGTTTTGAAACATAAAATTAATGTACAAAAACAAAGGGAAGGGGTTTGATGGCCCCTGTTTCTTTTTTTTTTTTTATTTAAGTTCCCTCTGTACCCTTAGTACTACACTCATAATGAAATGTAAAGTTCTGGAGGTCAGACAAGATTATTTACTGGCCCTTCCTGGCATTAAGCTTCCTGAGCTTGTGCCAAAGCATCACATTGTAGAGCACAATTGTATCCCCACCATTTAGTAATTTGGCTTGGTCTGAGGTGCATTGACAGAGGCAGGCAGCTAAAGCAAAGCTTAAATAAAGCTCTAAGGACAGAATTTAGTTTCGTCATTTCAGATAATATATAAAAGTGTGCACAGAGCAAGTTAGGAAACAATGCAGTGTCATAAGAGAGAGCTCCTGAGAGCTGCAGCAGCAAACTAGCTCAGCACTCCAGAGAGTAAAAACAGAGCCTTGCACAAGGGAGAGCTGTTTGGCTCTTCAGTTCAGACACCTCCAAAGCAGAGACATCTCTGTTCCTGCCAGCTGCTGCTGTCCACTGAGTATTAGGTGCTTATTTGAGAATGCTCCTCACGGTCCAGGTGAGTGTTGTGTTTCTCCCCAGAGATGTAAGGCATAGTGGTCAGCTGTGTTGTGTTTTTTGTGAGAAACCTGTCTGTCCCACATGTTCACACACTGCCTTGAAACAGGAGGGTTTTGGTGGTCCAGCAGAGAGGATCAGTCCTGTAAATGGAACGTTCTTCAGCATACAGAGAACTGCAGTGCAGCAAGGACAGGACAAAGCCTAGTGACTGCCCTGCGTGCTGGAGAGCTGAACTGGGCAAGAAAGAACAGTGTCGGAGGAACAGAAGAACAAAGTGAGGAAGGCAAGAAAAAGGCACAAAAACAGATGTGAGGGGAGAAAAAACACAGACTCATGAAGGGAGTGACTCGGACCCTGTCACGCAGGGAGCTCCAGCAGCACTCTCACCTGCTCAAGAACAAGCTCAACAGGCAAACGTGGGCATCAGCCTCAGGCAGAGGGGCCTGACCCTGCACACTCACGCCAGCACGAGATCCATGCTGCTGCTTTTCCTTCAGGCAGATGTAAACCCCCTTCAGAGCAAAACCTGGCCCTGACCCATTGATTATTTTGAATATTTATTTCCCTTCCTTTGAAGTCCATCTCACCATCCCATGGAGCACTGTCCTTCCACAGGGGTGTTTTGTATAGGGGAAAGCTGGTGGGGAGATGTGCTCTGTGTGGTAGAGCTGTCTTTGTAGTAAGAGAAAAACCAAACTGATAGTATATGCATAATTTTACTTCCCTTTAACTTGTCTTTATGTATTCATGGAACTCTATTTTTTGCCCTTTTTTTTCTCCCTAGTGACAGCATGAACGAATAGTTATTCACATCTCTCCTCTAGCTAAGTGTCTTAGGAGGCTGTGTCTGAGAGGGATGGTGGCATGAATACTGTGTGCTCAGGGATTTCTCCTTTCATGTCCAAAAACTTGTGGAATAAATTGGGCAGAAATAAATACCTAATACCACTGGCAGTGCCAGAGCAGGTGGCCAGGAGCCTGCAGGTGGACCTGGCAGGTGGTCACCTGGCTCGTGACCCCTTGCCACGGCCAGGCCAGCCTCTCCTCTGGGTCTCTGTTCCCTCAGGTGAGGTGGCTCTTTCCTCATTCAATCATAGAATATCTGAAGTTGAAAGGGACCTGTAAAGATCAGCAAGTCCAAGTCAATGATGACCTAAAACTAAACCATATGACTAAGAGCATTGTTCAGGTGCTCCTTCAACTCTGACAGGCTTGCTGCCTTGGCCACTGCCCCGACGGCCCCGTTCTGGTGGCCAACCACCCTCCCATTAGAGCCTTTTCCTACCATCCAAAGAATCACAGCTCATGTCAGCTGGGAAAATGTTTAATCCTCACACCTGAAGAGCTACATTAAGCTCATAAGAAACACCCCTTTGCCCAAGAAGTGGCTGCACTAGAGTCAGAGGCAGCACTGGACACCTCAGTCATGAGTGCACCAGCAGCTGCAGGCTGTCATCTATCAGGTACCTTTTGTCCAAGTCTACCTTTAAAGGCACTCCCAAGTGTGGGAGCTAGAGGGCCAAAAGCTGCAGTTCCAAGTGGAACAGGCAGTGGGATTTTTTTCCTCTTATCACGAGCTGTCATTTGCCAGGGCTGTGCACAGGTTTCCATTGCTGTTAGTGTTTCCATAGCTAGTTCCAGATCCATATCCCAAGGGCTCTGGTGAGGCCACCAACCTGCATGTAATGGTGAGCTACTCCTGTGCTCTCTCCATCAGGCACACAGGCCTGGCATGTTTTGTGCTGGAACTCCAGGAAGATGCCTGGGAACCTTGCTGTGACTGGGAGAGGCAGGAGCAGAGGCACACTGCACAAAGCCCTGTGCTCAGAGGAGGCTGACTGGGTGCTACAGCATCGTGCTCTGACCATTTCATCATCATGTGGCTCTGAGATGCCTCGTCACCACGTGTTACGTGAGCCAAGGGCTCATAGCCTCTCACAAAGGCATCTGGGGCGTTCAGAGACTGAGAAGAAGTGCTTGGCACTGGTGAGGCCTCACCTTGAATACTGAGGGGTTGGGCCACTCACTACAAGATGGACATTGAGGGGCTGGAGCATGTCCAAAGAAGACCAGCGAAGCTGGTGGAGGGTCTAGAGCACGAGTCTTACAAGGAGTGGCTGAGGGACCTGGGAGTGTTCCAGAAAAGATGTCTTTGCTTGTCACCCTGGCTTAGGCTTGTGTCTCTCTCCCTCCATTCATGGCTAGTGGAGAGGGATCAGTGCTGACGGGGAGCCTGGTGCTCTCTCACACAGTTGCTATGGTGCTGTGAGCTCCTCCTGCCTGCTTGTTACCTTCTCCAGATCTGTCAGGGGACAGGGATTGGTGCAAATGTGGCTGTGACCCAAGTCAGTGGTGCTTGGTCATGGGCACTGCTGAACTGTGCTCCGAGGCCTTTGGTGAGAGACCTACGAGTCAAACAGGAGAACATTAAATACCTGAAGGCATTTTAAAAGCAGGCACCTGGAACTTCCTCACTGCCCTGCTTTTTTGGGGCAAGCAGTTAGCTGTAGCTAGGAGCCCTGCAGTTCTCAGCTGTATCTCAGCATTGTTTTATACACAGGCATATTCACAACACCCCATTCCTTTGAACTCAGTCACAACAGCAGGCTGCTCCCTTGCTCAGAAATGTACCTTTCTTCTCCTGGCTCAGCTGCTCTCTTCTGCACCGAGAGGCAAGTCCAGCGTCCATGGAAGGTGATGGAAAGACACGGGTGGTTTCAATGGGAGATAGATCAGAGTGCAGATAAACACACAGTTCACTAAGGCAGCCTTTAACTCCTTCTCATGTTAGTAATAGAAACATCAGTTTACTCAACAGAGAGATTTGATCTTTTTATTTTTAAATGATTTCCAAGTTCAGAAAAGATTTAAACTGTGCCGACCGAGAGTTTGTGTCATCTGCTGCAGGAAAAGGCTGAGAAACTTAATTGTGCCAAAAAGTATGAAATTGTGGGTTCCAGCAGCTCCTCCTAACAGAGGCAATAATTAAAAGATGCTGTGAACATTGTGCAAAGAGAAATCCACTCACTTTCCTGAGATTGCCTTCCACTGCTTGTGCACAATGTTCAGCCTCTTCCAACAGGTGTCCTAGGAAGACTCAGAATGGTACTCGTGCTGTTTAACAGGGTCAGCCAAACATCACAACGACTCCTTGACAAGGCATATACCAGCCTGCCTACTTTTCATCCCACCCTGCCCCATCAGGTGGACATGGAAGAGGTACCTTTGCCAGGCTTAAACTCTCAGATGTGCTCAGGAGGAAGAATGGAGTGTTTCACTTCTAAAACAGCTCTGTGCCCCCTCCAAGTAAAGCTGATGAGCTAAACAGCATCACTTCTCAGCTCACCACTTGGACTACACTCTGCCACAGCTTCACTTCAAATCTTTGGTTCTAGGATGTTCTAAGCAGTTTGCTGTTAGTAATGACACTTGCAAAGGCCCTTTTGTTTCTTGTGGCTTTTTTCCAGGGTATCTTTGCTCCATAGTTGCTCTTAGAAATTAGCAACCATGTCTGACACACAGATGAGCCAGGCAGGAGCCCATGAGAGGTCTTGTTGCAAAAAGGCACCTTTCCTGGTGCTGTGCTTCTCTCTCTGTATCACAAGGGCTTTTTGGGCTTTGTGCTGCAGGGAGCTAAGATCCTAACATGAGAGGTGTGAGCACCTGAGTAATTTCATGGCAAGAGGAGGCAAATTAACCTGGCAGAGCAGTCTGTGTGGATATATGTACCCCCACACACCAGCTTTCATTGCAAGCCTGGCCAGGTGGCCTTAGCTTGGGGTACCTTATAGCAGGAAGCCTGGGTTAACTGTCTGGTGAGAATGTACCCTCAGATCTCTTACTTCTCCTGCTTGTCAGGTTGTTGGACAATTTTGAACCAACTGAGTAAAGTTTCTTTGTTTCCTAAGATGTTGTCAGGTTGTTGGACAATTTTGAACCGAGTAAAGTTTCTTTGTTTCCTAGGATGTGGGGTTTTTTTCTCTTTTTCCTGTTTTTCTCCTGTTCTTACTGGGCAAACACAGTGATTCTCAGGTTTTCTTTGGTATTCCTAATAAAGTTGTGTGGTTTTTTTGTTTGTTTATTTTTCACAAACCCTGCCAATTTAGCCAGGCCTGGAGCTAGCCTGAAGAAACAGGCTCTTTCTGATGGGCTGCCTTACTCAGCTCCTGCCAATTTAGCCAGGCCTGGAGCTAGGCTGAAAAAATAGGCTCTTCCTGATGGGCTGCCTTAGCTTCTCAGGTGGGATCTCAGCTGCTCAGGAAATGAGATGAGCTCTTGCTCCTCCCCTTGGTGATTTAGTACAAGTCTGGCAAAGGAAGGAAAGCTTTTGTCTTCCTGAGAGTGACGGGGAGAGCTACCATGAGGCTGTAAAACTAGGGATCATGTTTTTGTCTGTTCTGCAGTGCCTGGCCTGTGGTTTAAGAGAAGAGTTGTCCTGTCCTGCAGCTCAATTGCCTTGGCTTAGAAAGTGGAAAAGAAGAATGTGTCACTTGTACCTGGAGGTAAGGAAGGAAAAAGCCAGGGAAGAAGCAGAGGTGAGTGTGGTGTGGGACTGCTGGGACAGGGAGGTGGGTAGAGCCAGTGGTCAAGTGGAGGAGGGCATGGACATGTTTAGAGATGGACCAGAAGTGGATGGCAGGGAGGACGTGGATGGCACAGTCACTTTCCTTGTTGCTTCTGGAAAAGCTGGTTGTAGTAAATGTGTGCACATTGGAGTTAGGGCATAAGGATTCCAAAGTCAGAAGACTGACCAAACTCATCTCTCTGTAATAGAAATGGTCATCTCCTTCCACAGGGACAGCTCACCTGTGCTTTGTGCATCTCAGCCCATTAGTTGTTTCCTCTGTTGTTGTTTCAGTACTAGCTCTGTCTTTCCCTCCTGTGAGCAGTGCTTGTCAGATAGATGTTCTTGGAGCCTGTTGCCACCTTCCTATCTGAAGCCGCAACAGGCTCCAAGAACATCTATCTGAAGCTCTCATCTCTTTGCCCATTGCTCTGCACAATAAGTTAAAAGTCTTTACTCTTAGGGCCCCACCATGTTCTACAGCCCCAACTCCCTGCTGGTCACAGCTTCTTCCCTGCACAGTCCTACTCCTGTGTCTCCCTATGAGTATACAATGCCTCTCCAACCTCCTGCTCCCTAGGGACAGGGAATCTGCATGGAGCCAGCCAAGAAATGAGCTAAATTTAAGAATGAAGTGTATTTGATAGGATCTTGATAACGTGTGTGTGTTTGAATTTAGTGACTGGTTAGTTGCTAATCTGCCTCTTCTCATTTGTTTTGTAACTTTGTATCAGTGTGTAACAATTAATACAAGGTGCTGTGTGCCCAAGTGAGTGCAGGAGGTAGCAGCAAGACTGAGCTATGCCCTGTGATAAATCATTTATTTGTGCCCCAGACCAAAACAGCTGCAGCAAGGAGAGGAGTTCTTCATTTTTGCAAGCCAGCTTACATCAAGATTGTTTCACTGATGCAGTTTTTAAGTTGTCAGACTTAATGACAGAGTCCTCAGTATGATTGTGGCTTCTGCTGCAGTGATTTCCTTCAGCAGCACCCCTGGCTCCCCATCTGGAGGTGGTGGCTGAGGGGGTATTGGGCAGTTCTATGTCAGTCTGTTTCCCTGTGCTTTGGGGGGCAGTTGTTGGAGAAAAATGTGATGTCTTGTGGTATTTTTTTCAGTTCCTCTTCCCTAACCCAGAACAAACCAACAAAACCAATGATGAGGGATGGAAGTAGATATTTGTCAACCACATGCAGCAGTTCTTTCTATCTTTCTACCCAAATGTGATCAGAATCTTGTTTGTTTGGCACTGAATTTAGACAATTTATTCTGGTGTCCATGGAAGATGTATTTTTTGTTATAGGGAAGATAGGCTGCTCCAGAAGTTTCCTCAAATGCATATTTTTAGAGTAATATTTCAGGCTTTTGGCAAAAGTAAGTGTGGACTTCCAACGTTTATGAGATAAATGTAGGACCTGCTGTGCTGCCATTAATCAGGTTTGGTAGTAGGTTGTACACAAACTGTCTGCATTAGCTTAATTTATAAAAAGTAGAGGGATTTGGGTGATAAAGCAAACACTAGACAAATGCACAGAAGAATTAGATGACCTGTTTTTGTACTTCATCCAAAGTCTTCATGTCCTTTGCTGTAAAATCACCCACTTTCTTCTTTCCAAAGTGAATTTTTTCCAGCCTGGCTGGTGGTTTCCTCGCTGTCTTTTCCAGGGCATCTCTCTGCAGAGACATAAAAAGCTTTCAGCAGAGTATATTTTGATGTCAGGATGATGCTTTGCTGCTTGCCTTCTGCTTCCCCCCCCACCCTGGAGGTGGTGAACCCCGAAACCAAGGAAAGCCCTGAAATAATGATGTGCTGATAACCTCAGTGCTCACTCACGAGTGAGTGTTGTCTGCAGGGAGAATTCCCATTTTCTGCTGAGTGATGTTTCTGTGAAGCTTGCAATGTTGCTGTATGCCCAGTAGACGTGGGGCTTTGCTGATGAGCCCCATGGTATTTAGGGGAGGTTACTTTATTACTGCTGAAGAGGTTTAAGAATAGTTTTGTTAGACCTTCGTAATCATGATGCTTCTGGGCTCTGCTGTATCAAGTGAGCAGCCCAGCCCTAGAGCATGTACTCCTGGAAAGATGTGGGGATTATCTGATCAACCAGGAGGCTGAATTCCAGCACTCTGTGTGACAAGCAGCTTTAGCAGTGTTAAACCCACACCGAATACCTAGGGCTGAAATAATCACTATCCTGTTACAAGTTTCCTGAGCTATCTGCTCCCCAGACTTCTGTTGCTGTAAATAACTCTACAAGTCAGGCCTCACTGCCAGAAGTGTTAAGTGCTGCAAATAGTGTAGAAGATGACTCATTTAGTGAGAGGAAGGTGGAGCATGAATCAGTAGGAAGAAAACTGATACACAAAGGAGACGTTTCGTATGCGGATGACACAAAATCTGAACAAAGCAAAGTTCAATCATCATAAAAATGAAACAAAAGACTTTCAAAAGAAAAAAAGAAAGAAACTCCTCTCTCTGATGACAAAGACCATTCTAGCAGAAGCCCAGAGTGGGAAGGTGTTGCGTACTGAGCATGTCATTGCTTACCCAAGATGAACTGTGGACTGCATAGGAAGAGATGAATGGAAAATTCTTCCCAATATGTCAAACTAAACAGAGTATTCAGCAAGCAGGTTGCTTTCCAGATTGTTCTGTGTCTATATGAGCTGAGAGAAGATCTTAACTTTGAGCTGAACAGTTTTCAGAGATCAAGAGTCCTCATAGCTTTGACAAGCCCACATGGAAAGCTAACAGCAATGGAAACCTGTGCACAGCCCTGGCAAATGATAACTTGTGATAAGAGGATAAAATTCCCACAGCCTGTTCCACTTGGAACTGCAGCTTTTGGCCCTCTAGCTCCCACACTTGGGAGTGCCTTTAAAGGTAGACTTGGACAAAAGGTACCTGATAGATGACAGCCTGCAGCTGCTGGTGCACTCATGACTGAGGTGTCCAGTGCTGCCTCTGACTCTAGTGCAGCCACTTCTTGGGCAAAGGGGTGTTTCTTATGAGCTTAATGTAGCTCTTCAGGTGTGAGGATTAAACATTTTCCCAGCTGACATGAGCTGTGATTCTTTGGATGGTAGGAAAAGGCTCTAATGGGAGGGTGGTTGGCCACCAGAACGGGGCCGTCGGGGCAGTGGCCAAGGCAGCAAGCCTGTCAGAGTTGAAGGAGCACCTGAACAATGCTCTTAGTCATATGGTTTAGTTTTAGGCCATCATTTGAGGAGCAGGGACTTGGACTCGCTGATCTTTACAGGTCCCTTCTGACTTTTGGATGTTCTATGTTCTAATCTTCTTGCAGCACTGGAGGGGAAGAATAGCAGTTACTTTTTTTGCTCTCCTTGAATGCTGAAATGTGGTCATGCTAAGCAGCCTAGCTACCTGTGTCTGGGGCATTTTTAGTAAGAGGCACTGCTCAGATTGCAGAGGCTGGTTTATCCTGTGGGGCTCTTCCATGGTTTTGTTTCCCTAGACCCATACAGTGTTGCTCTCAGAAGTACTGCTCTTTTAGAGCAGTAACACATGGAAACAGGTATAACAAGGCATCCGCACTGCTTGGTATTCCTTTTTTAAGGATAAGGTGAGGAACAGTCAAAAGACTGAAGGTTTCTAGTGTTGCTGTATCACAGTGTTGGCAGTGGCAGGAAACCCAGAGGAGACAGTGATGCTGCCAAGGCTTAAGGGATACAGGGACTCACGTGGAGCAGAGCTATTCACAGGAAGGGAAATCTCTTACAAGGGTATCTCTAGCTCCAGTACTCTTGTAATAATAATTGCAGACCTGGTAGTACTTGTCTTTGAGAGTGCTGTGAGGTCTGTGAGCTCATGTCTTCACTGGAGCTGGTGCTGGACTGAAATTTGGCATGGAGCTGTTCATGCTTATTCCTGGTTAGTACCAAAATTTCTGATGTGAATTTACCCATGTGTTAATGCTCAAAATCCAGAGCTGTGTGTTGTGATTTGGAATATGTCTGGATAATAAACCTTTGCTACTGTGTCTGTGTTCAGTGTGTTTAGTCCCTCTATTCATAGGTAATCTGCTGGATTTGAGCCCTAATGGAATAAATTATTCTTACAGGAGGTAGCACAGGCCAAATTTTCTCTTGCTGCTAAGGGAGAGGAAATAGTTAACAGCTAGGGGCAGATTTATGCTTTCACTTGTGGGTTACCCAGCAGTGGGCCCAGTTCAAATGCAAAATATCTCTTGGGAAAGTTGGCTTTGTTAGTGAAAAGACCCATTTTTAAAAGCTGTACTGATCTTTAAGAGAGAGGAGGAAAAAAAAAAGAGGTGTCTTCCTCCTGTTGGGAGGATAGAAATTGTCTCAGGAGAAATAGCACAGACTGAGTTTCTGTCAATAAAAGAGGATGTGTAATTTAATACCAGACAGCTTTTTAATACAGGAAGAAAAAAAAAAAGAACAGACACTCAACTGTCTTATGAAGGGGAAAAATACAAAAACCTGCCTGCAGTATGTTACCTAAATTTAGCCACAGAGAGGATAATCCTCTCAGATACTTAAAAATCAGTCTGAGGGAAGTAAGTGAAGGCTATGGAGAACTGCACTCAGAGACATCCCCCCACAGTCCCACTTTCCAAAGTGCTGGCAGTAGGATATGTGTTAGACAGCACCAGTGGCCAGACTGTGAGGTGGCACTTGCTTTCTTAGTCCTTCTTGTGAACGGTTCTGTTTGATCTTCAGTAACACAATTGGTTGAGATTAGAGATGTGTGAATGGCTTGTCTCAAATGACAAAGCTACTCGGGATCATCCTTGGTTTGAGGTTGAATTGTTCCTGTGTTCAAGCAGTGGTGGGATCATGGTTTGGACAACCCATAAAGGCATTAAACTTCTTACAGACTCCCTGCAGACCACCTCCATCCTGACATCTGTGCTCAAAACCCTATCTGGAAGAGGCATCTGATCCTTAACATAATGCTTGACAACAAAAGAATTAGCCTGAGTTCAGAAGCTCACATAAACCTCAGGTTATCATTTGGAATGAAAAGAAAATGGACACTGGCTTTTTAGTCAAGTACCAGTTCTATATATTTTTTTTTAAATATCTATTTTGTAATGGTTTCTTAGTCTGAGATCAAACGTGAATTGTAGACTTCTCTGAAGTGTGAATATTCAGGGTTTCTGAGGTCTTCAGTGTGATTGTGAGCCATGACAGCAGTATTTCTTCTAGTTTCATTGTCTTAAGAAACAAGTTTGTGGCATATAACTTCCAGTGAGTTTTTCAAAGAGCAAGTCCTTAGTGCTGATGCTGTCTCATTTGTCCCCATTTGAAACAAGCCCAGAAGCTATTGCCAGCTGCTATTGTATTAACATTCCCATAATACTGTTCTGTTTAATAGCTTGTTTCTAAAGTCTTAGAGGAGATCTGCTGGGATGCTTTGTCTGTCCAGAAACTGCATCTTGGGGTGCTTGCAGCAGGGTCAGAGCTGTAGCAGGGGTCCTGTCTCGCGTAATGACACATACCTTGTTTTCATACACTTCTCCAGCCCTGGCAGTGGTGCTTTGACTCTTGATTATTCCCTGCATCCTCAGCTCCTCGAGGATGTCTGATGATTTTTGCCTCTCTGTTTCCTGTAAGGGCCATGATTTACTGATGAACTCGCTGGTGAGCAGTGAATCTTCAAAACATGAAAAGATTAAAACTTAATACGTGCAGAGTACTTGGCATTCAAACAAAACTTTGATGTGTTTCCAATGCCAGAGATCTTATTTAAGAGGTTACATGCTGAGAATGCCTGGTGGAGAAGACCTGCTTGAGGGTCTCTTCACTGCTTAAACCTTTCAAGCCACTAAAAAACTTACTGTGAAAATGATGCAGGCACCTAGTTCAGCTTCTCACTGGAGCCTGTTATACCCAGAGGGGCCCATTCAGAAGAGCACAGAAGCACGTGGTGCCAATTTTTTTAGTATATTCCCAAAGAGGGTCCATAGGGAGCTCTTTATAATTCAGGTTCTCAAGGGTTCTGTGTTCTGGTCAGAGACAGACAGGCTGTGGCAGGACGTTACAATGAGCTGGCTTGTTAAGATCCCTGTGTCCTTCTGTGAAAGGAATCCCAACTCCCATGTGCTTTTGTGGTCTGTGATTTGTGTTGTAACAGCATTCCTTGTTTGAGTCTGATCATAAGCATTTCAACGCTTAGTTGCCATTTATAAATATATATTTAAGAATAAACCCCAAATTTTCTTGATAACCCTTCTGACTGGCTGTTTAGCTTCCACATATTGGACATGAATAAACAATGAACAACTTTATTGCCAAGACCCATCAGGTTTTTCAACTCTCAGTTGACAGTTCCACCATCTGCCCAGCCTCTATTGGCAGAAGTTAGAGCTTTTGTATGAAGAATGCTTGGACCAAATCAGAATTGCAGTTATTTGACATCTGCCAGTCTTTATAAGTAGTGTAAGTATGACCATGTTGGCTTATTTTTCGGTTGTAAAACAAAAACACAGAACATCTACCACCTTATGGAAGCTGACTCCCTACCTCTCCAAAAATAACTGAACCAGTCACCCAAAATGCACTGGGGTTCAGCCGTCAGTCAGAACATGTGACTGTCAGAAGCCAGTATACAGCAAAACATATCTTGACAAAAAATAAAAGCATGATGAGTGGGCAACATTGACAGGTGATGTGAATTTGTATTGGTTTTACTCCTCTGTTCATTCAGGAGAAAAATGTAGTTGAAAAATCTTGGTATGGTGTTTTTTTTTTTTTTTTTGTCTCAGAGAAGACTGAAGCAAGATTTCAAAAACTTTGTTCAAAAATTTCTTGTGAAGTTATCTTTTAGCAAGTGGGAGGAAAAAGAGTTTGAAATGAAAAGAAACACCATTTTAGAGCAAGCAAATAATTTTGTTCAATCTGAAATTAAATCCTTTCATCGCATCCTTCTGTGGCATTGGGAGTTAAGTCCTCTTTAATGAAGAGCAAACACCAGTAATTATTCCTTTTGTGTTCAATTTGAAATTTTATTACAACCCTTGTTTATTACAAAGAGTAAACAACCACTGTAGATTTTCTATTTAGTGTGTTTGTGAAATGTAAGCTGTTCATGGCACTTCAAAAATACAAGAGTTAAATGATAAAATTAGGGGTTTTAAATGTGCCAAAGATGGTCCTGCTCTTCTGTTAGCAACTCTTACTACAGTGGTATCTTAAGAATATAGAAAAGGTTTAAGTGTTCACTTGTACTTAAAAATACTAAAAAAATCTCTTAGCAGACCTTTGCTTTTTGTCATGACTATTTCTGGGATTTTTGTAGTTTTCTCTTTATGGTAGTTGGCCTTGCAACCTGTGGGCAAACGTAAGGAATAATACAGTATTTACTTGCTGTCTCTACCTGGTGCTAGCCAGGGGTGTTGCCTGGACCATTCAGCTGTAAGGGCTGACTCCCTGCAGCAGCATTCCGCCAGCCCAGGCGTGGGCAGCATGTCTCCTCCTGTGCCAGAGAGGGCTGCCCCTGAGAATGAGCCTGTTCTGGTCTGTTCCAGGTGGCTGCCAAGGGAAGTGTGTGTCTGCCCTGCTGCCTGTTCCGGGAGCGAGGGTTGAGTCATGCTGCAGAACATGCTCATCAGCTGGGAAATACTCTCTGCTGCCATTGTGTGGTTCTGAACCAGTGCTAAGAGCTGGGTCCTTGTGGTGTTGCAGCATGAACCCTTCTGGGTGTGGAAGCTGGCTGTTGCAATAGACTCTCAAGATTATTTCCTCCTAGGTGTCTGTTCGTGGAGCTGGTATGAACTTCAGTTACCTGTGCTTTGTGCATTGCTGCTTTTCTGGGAAGATGTAAGTCTTTTTGGTAGTTCACCAGGTGAGTCTTCCTCTGTGGTCTTATCTTCAGGTTTGGCTCCATCTTTTGAAATGCCCACTGGCCAAGCTGCCTCATCCTGTGAGGGGACAGCCTCTGTTCCAGCAGTGCTGTCATGTTTAGTCTGCAAGAAAAGGAAGAAACAAGTGAGAGAAGCTCCTTGGGCTCTGGATGTTTAAGGTGGCATCTAGAGCAGTCCCACAGAACTGGCAGGTTCAGAGTGGAGTGGAAGATGGAGACGTTCCTGATACTTATCCATGTTCTGTCACAGGTGGATGTGGATGGTGAGGAAAGGTCTCTTGGAGCATTTTGGGAAGGAAGCAATGACCTTAAGCCTAACTGTGTCTGTAATCCAGCTGACTGTATTGGAGTGTTGTTTCAGTACTTTCAGTGCCTTCTGTATGAGAATCATTAGTTAGAAATTTAACACTGGGTTTTAAGGTAGCACTTGGTGTTAACAGCTAACAGCTTTGAACTTCCAGAGAATGCAGGAGTAGAGCCCAGATGTATTCTTGTGTCTTCTCTGTGTGTTTGGTCTTCAGGCAACTCAACTCTGCAATTTTCACAGAGTGCCTGTTTGTATGTGTCCTGTAATATTTTTCATGTATACAAGCCCCCTGCCTCATAGTAACTTTTTGAGGCAAACCTTGCCTTGCTGCAGTCTGTAATTCATCACTGGTTAGGCTGTAGGTGCCTCTAATTGTATCTTTAATGAAGCAAGTGAGCCAAAACTGTGAAATGCAACTTTCCAGCTGCTGTAAAATCAGATCATGCGTGTGGCCAAGTGGTGGCTCTGCTTCCCCTGAAGCATAAGGGTCGTGTTAAGGTGAGTGAGAGCCCTTCTCTTAAAGAGCTCCCTGGCAGTCAAAAGCTACGGTCAACATCAGCAAAGCCATTTCTCTGTCTATGTCCTTGTACACCTGCCTGCTAAGACTTCTCCTGACGTACTTCATGCGGAGCCTGTTGGGAAGAAGTCACTACCTGGCTTTTGGCTTCCTGGTGGTTCTGTAGCTCCTCAGCAGACATCTGTGTCACAGCGACCCTGCTGGAAACATTGCAGCCCATGGTGAAATTGTGACTATCTGCCTCTCCTCGCAGCGAGTCCGGGGAGTAGGAGTGCCCAGGTCTCTTCCTCGGGAGCTCGGGTAGTCGTTGTCACCATGGAGCCTCACTGTTGCCAGGGCCTGTTGCTACAATAAACATCACCACAGAAGGCTTCCTCCTTCTGCCCTGGCACACGGGCGTCATCGGCTTTGTCCAGGCACCCTCCTCTCAAGTTAAGAGGGAACGTTTCTTCTGCACAGTTGGGACGTTGGTCTGAGGGCAGCAAACCTGTACAGGTAATTCAGGGCCTTGGTGAACCTGTTGTGGGAGCTCAAGTGAAGACACTTGGGTATCTTCAGCCTCCCCCTGCCCCAAGATACTGTCATATAAAATACACATTTCAGTCTCTGATTGGATTTCTTAAGTATTCTTCAGCACCATTAGCCATGGGAAAAGATCAGTCCTGAGTCTGGAATTCCAAGCAGCAAGGCAAGCTTTTAAATGAGAGGAACTGTCATCAGGAGACAGGGACAGGCTGTGACTAGGGAAAATGTTTTAACCATCCTTTGAGATTGTTGTAGTTAGTTGCTTGATTACTGTATGAGTCTGCTCACATCCTTAGAAGTAGATGTCTGTAGGAGATTTAAAAAAAGAGAAAAGCAGACATGGTTTATACTTTTAAGAGGTTGTTATAAAAGATTGTAGAGGAATGTTGAGGCAGTGCTGTCAGCTGAAGATCATGTCTTGGGTCACTTGTGCTGAGATCATCATGTTGTAGTTAGAAGAAATAATTTTTTTTTTTCATGAATATTCATGTGAAAGAGACTCAAAAACTCTAATTATTAATACCTGTGAGGAATTAGCAGCTTTATGTTCCCGAGACCCTGGTAACAAATGACTGTCAGCTTGTGTCCTTACCCTGATTCGTAGTGGAAAACTTTCTGTAAAACTTGTCAAATTTATTTTCCATATAAATGAAATGGAGATGTTTGCTTGACTAATATGTCTTTCAAGAAGTAGGGCTGGTGGACTTTCAGAATCAAAGGAACCCTAACTCTGAGACAGAGTGACTTCAGCCTAAGAGCTCACTCTAGATGGCTGGCTGCAGGCAGCTCTGTGTGTTCCTCTTGTCTGCAGTCCAAACCCTCAGCTGGTCTGGCTGGAAAGCTGAATAAACTCATTTTTTTAGGCAGTGAGCCTAAAGTGCTCTCTCTGTGCTCGGCGTGCCTTGTTTGCCTGTGCAAAGCGCTGCACTGAGGTTCCTGCGTGGCTTCCAGGTGGTAGCTGGTGCCTTTACCCAGATTAGTGACTTACATGTGACTGCTCGTACCTACCTGTGCTGGCATCCCAGGAGCTCTCAAACATGCATCTAATGTCCCTGAAGAAACAAATGTCTTCTAAGAAACTTTATTCCTTGATCCCTCATCAACAGGGACCCGATTCTCATGTCCAGTTTGCGTTCACACAGAATGCAGGACAAATAACTTCTTGGTGTGTGGGGTGGTGGTTGTTGCTGCTGCTGTTGTAGGTTTTTTCTCTTTAGTAGGTGCTTGCAGGTTGTATGTGATAATGCTGAAATGTGATTGCTGCTTGAGGCATGGCACAACATGACACACTGCCCGAGCTTCTTGTTTGTATTTCTGATTAAAAACTTGCTGCCATGGTGCGGGTCTAAAACTTGTTTCTAAGTACATAATAGGTGAAATTTTAATCCTTGTGAAAGGTGATTTTTGTTTGTTCCTTCAAACGCAAATAAGGTGATAAAATGGCAGCTGAATGTCAGTTATCAAAGTAAGAAAACTTATTAAATGCAAAACTAGGCTGTAGCATCATCAAAACCTGGGTAAGCTTTGTGATCTATGCTTTACAAATTGATTATTGGCACATAAAAAGAAAGACAAGTGATAGTTTGAAGAGTACATGGAACAAGTGGCATGAAATTTGCCCTCATTCATATTTATGAAAAGAACCTTTATGGATCTCAACAGGATTTGTACACTTGGAGCCTGATCTTTTGGTATCTTAGGCACATGATTAAATCGACGTGGTGAACAGTGTGTTTTTGAGCAATTGGAAATAGAGGCTGTCAAGAGCAGGCTGCTCTCATGCTGATGCTGACTGATGATGCAAAAAATCTTCCTCTCATTTTAGCAGCTTTTCATTAAACTATAAAATGCAAAAAATGAGCAAGTTTCAGTACAGTCACACACCAGGATGTGTGGTGTTGGTTGAAAAATAGAGGATAATTCTTCATAAGTACAAATAGGGGATATTTCCCTTTAAGAAAACCCATGGAACAGAGCCCATGTGAAGCACACGTGGGAACTGGAGAGAAACATGAGCTGTGAGAAGGCTACTGATGGTGGGAAGGGGAAAAAAGTGCTGGTCTCTTTATGCCTTGTATTTTAAGAATGAAACCAAAAGCCAGTCAGAGGGATGTGAATGCTGGAGGAAAATTACTACAACCAGAAACAGCTCCTTCTATAACTGCTGGTATTACATGGAAGAAATGGAAATAATGTATAGTTTGAAATGAGGAGGGTTGTTTTCAAAACTCCCCAATCCAAAACTTGCAGGATGATTAGGAAAACTGAATGGGAGGCAGGACATCTTGGTGTCTACAACCTTATCAGTCTCTGATTTAGGCTCCTAGATTAGTGAGCTCCTGCAGAGAGGTGAGAAAATGCCTATCCTGGGAATGGCATTCCGGATACACAGCAACACTTCAGTGAGTGAGAGGTTCCCATGTAGTATCACCAGCCTGACACATGGGCAGATAAAAAGCACTCTGCTAAGGCTTGGGGGCTGGCTGCAGTTCTTAACAAAACGAGGCTTCACTGATTTGAAGGAGAGAGGCAAATTTCTGACATTCTTGGTCTGACAACATTCCTACTGACTTCAAACAATAGGAAGCTGCAGGGTGGATTTTTCAGGGACTCTAAGCAGCAAGATTTCCCTTTGAAAATAGGACTGAGTCGTTGGGTGACTACCAAGGAAGTGCCCTGAGTAGGAGTGAGCACAGGTAGCTGTTTGTGGAGAGTCTGAGGCTGAAAGGACTCTGACAGACTGCAGCCCATACTCTGCCTGAAGAGGGAAGGCGGTGCCTGTTTCCCCTGTGCTCTGGTGACTCTCCCACAGGGTGCTGCTGTGGTCCCAGGGAGGAAGTTGTCTGCCAGAGACATGGGTGATGGAGTGGGGGGGGAAAATCCATCCCAGGAGACAAGGTGTGCAGCTGGGGTTGAGTCTGGAGGCTGGTGGGGGTGGAAGACAAAAACTGAGCTGGGTTGTGGAATGGGCAGAGAGAAGAGATGGGGAGAGAGATGAGGAGGTGGGCTTGGCTGCATAAGGTCACTGGAAACCAGCGATGCTGGACATGGACCCAAACTGAGAGTTTTTCACCTGAAGTCAAAGCCTCTGCAGACTGCAAGAACTGCTGCACTTCAAAGACTGGCTGCTTAGCCAAGTCCAAGTGCTCTTTCACAGATGGGTGCTGTGATGCTTCATTTCCCTGGGGTTTTCTTCTATTGCCAATTTGCAAGCTTCCCTAGGTGGTAGCAACTGAATTTGCCAGGGCTTCCACCTCTAGCTCTTGCCTCTACCTCTAGCCTGATGGGCTAAACAGCTTGTAGAGCTGGCCTTTAATGTGGAGGCTGAGTTTTGACACGCATCTTAATATTTGTGGGACTGGGAAGGGGAAGATGGCTAGAAAGGAAGCCACTGCCTCCTGGGTGGCTGCAGTCAGTGGAGAGCTCTGGTAATTGCTTTGCTAGACCAGCCACATGGCTGGCTCTTGTGCCTGTGTGTTGTGTTTCAGTGCTGCATGTGATCTAAGTGCTGTACGTAATCTCTCCATGGTGACTGCACAGCATTTCTTTCTATTTAAGGAGAGAAAGAGGTTTTGGGTTTTCTGCCAGAATTCCCACTCAGGTAATTGCACTTCTCCCTGCAGAATTTCCCCATAGCTTCAATTGTAGGAGCCATTCTTCAACCCCACCACTGAAAAGTGCAAACGCAGCAGTGGCTGCTCTGCTGGGGAGAGTGGAGTGACCCTGCCATGCAGCACTTCTGCTGGATTTGCTCCTAGCACAGAGTGCTGCATCCAGTCCTCCTGCTCTGCAGCTCCCATCCCTCTGTGCCTGGCTTCGGCATAACAAGTTGGTCTTGCCAGTGATGCTGCTAGATGATAGTGAGACAGCCAGCTGGAAGCCAATGAAAAGATGATTAAGAGCCAAGAGAAAACCATATGGAGAGAGAGAGAGGGTTTTCTCTTTACAGAGTTATAAGTAAAAGTGTTTATGTCTTTGGATCCCACTAGCTGTTTTTTTTTTTTTTTTTTTCCCTCTGCATCAGTTTTATGGGTGGGAAGTGGTTGCAGTTGATTAGCAAATTCTACCAAAGCTCTTTAGCTAGAACAAATGTTGTAAACAGTATGTATTTCAGGCAGCTCTGTCAATACTAAAAATCAGCACATTGACATTGTAATGGTAATAAATATTTCATCACTACCATGCTAATGTTAACTACAATACTATATGTGATAGCAACATTATATTAAGTTCTGCAAAATGAGAGAATTGAACAGAGGGCCTCTTGTCTCATGTTTAGATGATGTGATGATTTTTTTCCCTGAACTTATGACAGCAGAGCTAATCGTCCAGTTCAGACTGGAAAACAATTCTCCAGATGCTTCACTGTCATTGAAGTCAAATTAAATAGAGGCCTTGTTCACTCAGAGCATTATACAGAGATTTAAAATGGAGGATGTCCAACATGAATAAGTTAAGACTTACCAACCATAGCGTAGATAGTAAGCAGAACCAAGACAACTGAAACAAATTATTGATTCATGGAACTTAGTCTTTCTCTTCACAGCCTGTTCACATGCAGATTGTGTTGCTATTGAATGCAGTTCTTATTCAGATTTACTAAATGAACGTTATGGTGAGTGTGTGGGTTTAAAGAAAGGATTCTGTTAACTAATTCTGTATAATTCACATCCTCAAGGCTCAAGCTGCTTCGCACGTGTCATCGTTTCAGTTTCCCTGACTGACTGAATGCCAGTCAAGTGAATTAGCACTGTATCCCTGCTTGAACTGCTGTTGGGAGTACTTAAGGTCTCTCTTTGGGGTTGCAGGTTTCTCATGAACGTGGGATAGTTTAAAGTTTGAGAAAACAGCATCCTCCTTGCTCCAAAGTAAGCGCAATTTAATTCCACTAGTTACTGTTACTTAGAAGAGCTGGGTACTGTGGTACTTCGTTGAGAGCAGGGTGTGTTTTCCTCTTGCTCCAATGTTCAAAGCAGCTTTTGCACAGGGGTCCTTGAAGAAGAATTCTGCCTGGCCTTTCTGGGTTTAGTTGCCCTAGGGTGAAATACTCTTTGTGTGTGTGTAGGTGTGGGGTGCTCGTATCTAACTCTAAGACTGCCCTGATGGTTTTGAAGGATAGATCTTCAGTGTTCAGAACCTCTGTGTTGTGTAGCACTTCTGCATCCAATTCTGTGCAGAACACAGCTTGCTGAAGAGACATAAGAGGCTTTTTCTCTGACTGGAAAAACTTTATAAAGTTGAAGCATGGTGCTTATCTGAAGTATGTCTTTTGCCTGCATCCCTCTCTATTCTTTCCCCTCCAAAACAACAGCAAAAATTTCCTGCTCCTCTGTTAAATTGATCTGAAAGCTACTCATGTCTCCATCTTAGATGGTTTTGCTCTCAACCCAAATCCACTGGCCTTTTCTGTCTTTGGTGGAGCTGCCTGTGGGTGTTTTAAGTGCATCTCTTGGTCTGAATGGCATCTGTGTTGTCACTCCTATGAATTGGTGAATGTTTTGGTCTTTTGAGAAAGCTTGTGCTTCTGCTGCTGAAGAGTCTTTGCAGACAGCATGTTATGAAAGAGTCCTGTGCTCAACAGTACCCCAAAAATATTCAGTGCAGAAGAAGGTAGCTTCTGTATCAGGTGGGTCTGGAATAGTTCAGAAGTCTTGCATCAGTTGGTTGGGCTGACTTGCCTTTTCCCCAGACCTTTTCAGACCTGTACCATTTTACTTGGAATATTTGTTGCCAAATCTAGCGTCAAATTTGAAGCCAATGACATTAATGACTAAGTTCTCGAAGACACGGTGGGATTTGCCAGGGATTCCTTCTAAGCTTTTGGACTAAGCCAAAATACCCTTTCTGAAGGGAATACAGGAACTTTGAGAGGGTCCCTATCAGAACAGGGAAACTCCTACATGTGGATGCATAAATGAGGTTACCCCACAGAGAATGAAATATGAAATAAGCCTGTGATCCCATGCACCTGTATTTGCTGGAGCAGACTGGGAATATTCCAGGCATCAGCCTTGCTCTGTTGTGAACAGATGCTGGAGCTCCTTTCTGCTCCTGGAAAAGTGCTGTCCCAAGAGAGCACCACCTGGCTCCAAAGTGGCCTGGGAGGGTGGACAGCTCTCCAGCCTGGGCCAGCAGGTGTCCTTGCTTGTTCCTGACTGCAGTCTGGGCTCTGTGGAAGAGCCCAGGAGAAGTGCCATTGTCTGGAATGTGGATGCCTGGCAGAAATACAGAGATACTATGGGACTTGACTGCACCTTTCCTGTGCTAGAGGTAAGGGAGAATCATGAAGTTAATTAGACTGCAGATTTGAACTTTCCTCTTGAGTGAAACTGGTATTCTTCTTTTAGCTAATCTGCACGTAATGCTGCTACACATGGAATTTAGGATGCTCCTGGAATGAGAAACGGAGCGTACAAGATAGCTGCTTTCCAGGGACTGCCTCGTCAGAGTCTGTGATTCAGCTCTTTGCCTTATGGATTAAACTTGGAGCACTCATGTACTTTTTACATTTCTTTTAAAACAGTTTGCTGAGATGCAGTCTGTGCTGTTAATGAGAGCTCTGCTGCTGTTCACAGAATGCTGGCTGTGCTGAGCAAAGCTCTTCGAACACCCTTTCCCTGACTTTGAACAGAAGCAGCACTGGCTTCTCGTGCTCTCTGAGCAGGCAGTAGAGGTGAGGTGAGGAGCTCCTTGTTCCTGGCAACATTTCTGTGCCTCTAGGAGACTGGCCATGCAGTGAGGTGGAGCCAGCAGTGCTCATCTCCTGGGTGGGTCTCTTGGGTGCATGGTGGGGCAGGAAGGGGCTTCCTGCATTGCCAAAGGCAGCCCATCATTACTGTAAGCAACACATCAGAAACATACTTTTTGCATGGTGTCCAAATACCATTTTAGCAGATGTTTAATGCAAAATTGTCAAAAGCTCTTAAGGAAGCTGTACCAAAGCTTTGCTCCTCTGCTTAACGGCAACTTCTTCAGACTCCCAGCCGCTTTTATCTGTGACCTGTATTTGTATTTTAACCTTTTCCGATCACTTCTTCCATCCCTTGATCCAGTGGGTGTCTGCCCTTTGGCAGGGAGCACCCCCCCCCAGCCTCTGCCCCTTCAGAGTGAGGCACCTTCATGCTTTGCCTGTCCTTGCCCAGAGCTGCTTCTCTTTCATCTGTTGCTGTACTTTGTTGTGGGACAGGAGGTGTAACTTCCCTTGCATAAGCCTGGGTAGAACTGAGGCTGTCCTGCTAAGGGTTTTAGATGTTCTTGTTGTGTAAGGTAATATGTGGGAACAAATTTTGTATACATGTAGTCTGGGAATCAGCTAAGCATTCCCTCATGTTTAGCTGTTGTTCACACTCAGTTCCCAAAGTCCTCTGCTATACTTCCATGCAGAGAGTGTTTCCAGTCCTAACACAAAAGCTGTTCAGAAATAGATTGATTCCATTTTTCTGTCTAAATGGGGAACGGTCCAGATTTGTATGTGAGAGCTGAGATCAAAAACTTGTTGTTTGCTTCTACTTAAACAAAATATGTTTACTTAAAAAAAAAAAAAAAAAACCAAACCACCATCCAAAGAGGTTCCAAGATTTTTCTGAAACATTTTTCACTTTGTAACATTTCAAAAAAGATGAGCAGAAATGCAGAGCTGCTTCAGCAGTTGTGGAAATAGGATTAAAACCCCATGAGTTAAAACACAACTGCTCCAGCTGGGTGGGAGGGGAGGCTGGAGAGGGTTTGCCAGAAGCGTGTGAGCTGTGTGGCTGGGATGGCTTGTAGGTTGGGGGAATAGTACAAATCTTTCCACTCTGGTGTATCACCACTCGTCCATATGTAGAGTGCTGTGTACTGTGTGTGTGTCCTGAGTAGAGAAATGCCTCGTTCTCCCAAAGCCTTCATCTCTGGAGTGGAAGGCAGCAGCTATTTTTAGCAATGTTATGCAGGAGAGCACAGGGTTGTGCCGTTTCCCCAGTTCACTTCATGGATGACTTTTCCAATTTACTAAAGAAGGATGACAAATAAGTACAACTACATGAGCATGGGCACAGTTTCATGCCTTTGTGAAAGAAAGCAGCAAGGTTGTTCTGAGGAATAGTCTAAAAAACAACAATAAAAATTATTGCAACTGGAAAGGGCTCCTTGCTTATGTCTTGGAACTGTAAGCGCTTGAAATGACAGCTTTGGAATCAGGGTTACAGTGCAGAGCCTGTGCAAACACACAGTTGAAATCTCACTGCTTGTATTCCCATTGTTCACTTTTAAAACTGGTGTGATAATGGTCTAATGTATGAAGTAACTGGTGGAGTTATTTTATGTGTATTCCTGGTGTGCATTGGTGTGTTTTTCCCCACACAAAAGTTACGTGCCTGAGAGCCTGCTGCTGTTGAAGGTAATAGTGTGTGGAAATCAGTTAATTGGTTACTAAAGGATATTATTTCAGCAGTTGTCAGAGAATAGATATGTAAAAAGCCAAATTTAGGCAGTTCTACAGTTTTACAAGTGCATCCAGGATGTGGGTTTTCCTGATTAGCAGAAGTGCTGGAGTTATTTTAAAAGCAAAGCATAATTGCAGGTTGCTCCGTTTAGGTGGCTTTCTTCAAGGAAACTGAAATACAGACACAAAAACATGTTTAAAAAGGAAGGATTTCAGCACAGTTCAAAGGCTTGTGAAGATCCAGCCTTTGTGACGTTGATAAAGCCTTTCAGGAATGTTTCAGCCATTTGTCCTGGTGCATTTATAAAAATTTGTGGTGGTGGTATTGGGAGGAGAAACCATATTTTATTGTGCATCTGTGAGCAGGGGCCTTCCATTGTAATCATGATATAAGGATGAAGAATATGTTGTTAAAATCATTCAGTCATGTTATGAGCTCTGATTCTTGTGTTCCTATAAAGGAAGGGTGCAAATGGATTCCAGTCTGTTTGGGCCTGTGATTTGGTTGGTATACCTGCCACTATAGATCTTTAATGCTGTATAATAGTTTAACATATGACTGACATAATGGCACTAGTAATGTTTCTCTTTAGAGTAAATTAAGCAAATGTTCAGCCTTTAAATTTCTATGATAATTTCTCCTGTTGTTTACAAGGGACTCCCAGTGTGGCCATTAAAGAGGAACATATGGCTTATTGATAGAATGTCAGCTTCTCAAAGTATTTCATGCTGTGCCTGTTCTAGAACTGATGGCTATCTGACGTGCACTCTGGAGCACTGAGAAAGAAAAATATCTTTAGATGTCAAAACCAGTTTCTAGGTGAGAGCCTCACACCTAGGAGGAGTTAAAAGTGCCCTCTGGCCTTCAACCATCAATTATCTCCCCTGCCCCTGTGCTCTACTAAGATATATTGACTGGTATTTAGTTTCCTCTGAAAGGGATTTCAAGCTTTTAATGCAGTTTGTTGTTTTATGCAGACCTTTACAACACAATTTGCCCTTAGAGGGTGTCTGTGCTGGGTGGTGAGAGAGTGAGTGCTCAGTCCTTCGTAAAGTTTATGCCAGCCTGTAAAATAATAATGCTAGAATAAATTTCAAAGTGTGGCCTTACAAGTCTTCTCTATGAGCTCTGACAGGTAATATCTGGCAGGTTTTGCTGTGATCTTTTACACCAGTACATTCTTGCATACAGCCAACACCTTGTCATACGTGGCCTGTGAAGACTGCCTACAAGATCAGTGTTTTTCCATTCCTGTTAGAGGAGCAGTGACCCCTGGCTGGAAGCTGGCTGGAGAAAGAAGGGTGACAATTTGGATTTACCATGGCTAAAAGCACCTGTTTAAGTTTTAAGGTTCTTGTTGGGTCATTCAGGATGTGGATTAACTTTTTGTTTCTGTAATAGTTGCTGTTTCCAAATTCTGAGCATAATTCTGTTTTTGGTTACCTAAAGCAAAGTCTTTACTCTGAGGCCTGGGAAGCTGTTGCAGGCAAAGACTGGTCTGAGACTGGAATCCATATTCATGTGCATAATGGAGACTATCCTAGGGCTTTAACTACTGAGTTGTTAAGATCTTTCTGTTCACCCACTCTAATTAAAAAAAAAGATGATCAAGAAGTTGGGAAGGTTATGCTATACTTCAGTCATCCTGGCCTGTATCAAAAATAGTGTGTCCAGCAGGAGTAGGGGAGTGATTGTGCCCCTGTACACAGCACTGGGGAGGCCACAGCGTGAGTACTGGGGTTCAGATTTGGGTGCCACACTTTGAGAACATCAAGGTGCTGGAGCTGGTCCAGAGAAGGGCAGTGAAGCTGGGGAAGGGTCTGGGGAACATGGCTTGTGAGGAGCAGCTGAGGGAACTGGGATTGTTGTCTGGAGAAGAGGAGGCCGAGGGGAGACCTTATTGCTCTCTACAACTCCCTGAAAGGAGGCTGGAGTGAGGTGGGTGTTGGTGTCTTCTCCCAAGTAACCAGTGATAGGATGAGAGGCAATGGGCTGAAGCTGCTTCAGGGGAGGTTTCAATTGAATGTTGGCAAAGACTGGTCTGAGACTGGAATCCATATTCATGTGCATAATGGAGACTATCCTAGGGCTTTAACTACTGAGTTGTTAAGATCTTTCTGTTCACCCACTCTAATTAAAAAAAAAGATGATCAAGAAGTTGGGAAGGTTATGCTATACTTCAGTCATCCTGGCCTGTATCAAAAATAGTGTGTCCAGCAGGAGTAGGGGAGTGATTGTGCCCCTGTACACAGCACTGGGGAGGCCACAGCGTGAGTACTGGGGTTCAGATTTGGGTGCCACACTTTGAGAACATCAAGGTGCTGGAGCTGGTCCAGAGAAGGGCAGTGAAGCTGGGGAAGGGTCTGGGGAACATGGCTTGTGAGGAGCAGCTGAGGGAACTGGGATTGTTGTCTGGAGAAGAGGAGGCCGAGGGGAGACCTTATTGCTCTCTACAACTCCCTGAAAGGAGGCTGGAGTGAGGTGGGTGTTGGTGTCTTCTCCCAAGTAACCAGTGATAGGATGAGAGGCAATGGGCTGAAGCTGCTTCAGGGGAGGTTTCAATTGAATGTTGGGAAGAATTTCTTTCTTGGCAGAGTGGTGAGTTGTTGGCCCAGGCTGCCCAGGGAGGTGGTGGGGTCACCATCCCTGAAGGTGTCCTTAAAACATGTAGGCTTGGCACTTCGGGACATGGTTTAGTAGTCATGCTAGTGTTGGGTAGATGGTTGGACTTGATGATCTTGGAGGTTTTTTCCAAATTTAATGATTCTATGATTTTATTTACATGGGCATTCTGCTGTCAAAGCTGTTGTTTCATGGGATGAAGGACTTCCATTTATAGCCAGTTGGCACACTTAAAGGCAGACTTGCCTGCCAGGTGAGCAAGTGTTCTGGCACAGGAGATACAAACTAGATAAGCTGAAGTTGAAGCTGCTGTTCTAACCACAGAACTGAAATCACTTGATTTGGGTTTTGTTAGTAGAGGTGTTTGTTTGTTTTGTTTTTTTTAATTGGGAAACCAAACCAGGTTGGCCTTGTCCTGCCTTGCAAACAGTGAGGTCAATATGTGGGAACTTGGAATGGCACAAAGGCACTGGACCTTCTTGTGGGGACCTGGCCAGTAGTCTGCAGAAAGAGTGCTTTTCAGAAGCTCTGGCTCTTCCATGGCCCAACCAAACTGGGTTTTGTTGTAGAGTGCCTACAGGGTGGCTTTCTTGGTGCTGGTCCTTTAAAACTGTCAGACTTGGCTGACCTCTGTATAATGCAAACTTGTGTCTGCATTCCTGTTCCATGACCCAGGTCTGCTCTGCTGTGACTGGATCTAGGGCTCAGAGAAGAGTTTGGCTTGTCCTCTTTTCACTATGTTAATCTTTGGCATATTCCTGCAGGTGGGGATCTGCTGAATCTCTAGCACAGTTTTGGGCAAGTAATGGCATAGGAGAGCTGTGACAGAGATAGACTCAAACCCACATGTCTCAAGGCTGAAGACGAGCCCCTAGGCACGGAGGCAGCCTTCCTCTCTTCACTGGTCCTTGCTGTTCTTCCAAAACTGCCAGTGGCAGCTGTGAGGAAAAGGAATGCTCCCTTTTGGAAAGCCTCACTCACCAAACATCAGTTCAAAGATTGTTTTCATGCTTAGCATGTTTCACTCCTGCCTCTTCAGAGGTCATGTTAATAGCATCACCTCTCATCAAACATTAATCTGTACATCATTTGTCGATTGAAGCATGAGTAGGTTGCACAGATTTGTTCAGCAAGCAACAATTGCTGCCTAGACTTTGTGGTGGAGTTGTTAACAGCTGGTTGTTTGGGTTGTGTTTTAAAGTGGAGAGCCTATTTATAGGCAGCAGAACACATGCATGTCCTTGTCTCTGCCACTGCAGCTCCTGGTTAATCTCTTCTGGTACAAAAGCCTGGTCTACCAGCCAGCACACTGGGTATTAAAATTAGCGTGGGAGAGTCTCAGAGATTATTTTTTTCCCCCTCCTCTTTCTGTCACTATCTTGAAGCTTTGGAGCAGACTGATAGCACAGAGACAGGCTACTGGTCTAAAACCTGGGAGCAAATGTTTCACTCGTAGCTGATCTGTTCTAGGATGTGGAGGAAGCAAACGTGGTGGTGTCTGTCACCAAATGTCATTAAGAAACATTCTTGTGGCAAAGGGTCTGATTTTAAGCAAGACATTTAATGTGTCTGTTGCACCCTATTTGTTACCCAGAGGAGGGCAGAGTTAGGTTCTGTTTGCTTCTTGAAAGTTAGGCAAAGTATCTGTGATGGGAGGAGAGCAGGGTGTTGGCTAACACCCAGCAGAGGAAAACTGATCCCTGTCTGCACACTTGACCCCGTCAGTGAGATGGGAGCGTGCCCTGGTGCCTCTGAATGCCCGGGGGGTTTGCCTGTGGTGCTCAGCTCTCCAGAGGCACAGCTTGCCTGAGTCACTCTTCGTGCTGCTCATGCTTCAAATGAAAGCAGTGTGATTCCAGCGTAGCACACAATGAAGTGCTTGATTACAAAACTGAAACCAAAGTTAAGGAGAAAAATGAGTACAGCACAATTTCAGATTATGTTGTGTAACAGTTGCTTTAGTGTCCCCACTATTTTAGGGATTATGGTGGGCAGTGGGAGACCAGATTCCTTTCTGCTTCTACTCCTTCCAGGATCTATACACCTCTGGGCTGCTTTTCCTTCCTTTTGTTCAAGAAGGAATTCTCTTGATCTCAGTGTCTTTCTTCACTGCTCTCTTCCTGACTCGTGCTGTTCCTTGCCTCACAGGTAGGAAGTGCTGTCTCCCCTTGCTTCTGGCCCTGGGAGCTTCTTTGCTCTTAGAGCCTTGCTGTATTCTTTATGCAGCACTTTCTATGCTGCTTTTCAGGGTTACAATATTTTCAGGGGTAGCGTAGTGTTTTAGGAATCCCAGACCAAAGGAAGCATCTGGTGACCATAAATCTAACTGAATGCAAAGGCTCTGGCCTCTGTATATCTGCTTCTAGACCGTAAGGATTGTCCTCTGATGCATGGCCTGCAACTGGGACAAGTTGCCCACTTGTGCACATGAGTTTTCTACCTGAAGTGTGGTTGTGTGACAGGGTTGGACTGTACCTGGCTCTCAGCCTGTCATGAGCAGCACATGTGCACAGAGCCAGGGGATGAGCATCGCTCTAGGCTGTGCTACAGGTGTAGCCATGGAGCCATAGCTCAATAAATTGTAACACAGACTGGATGTTTGGCATTTAGAGAGCTTTTACAATGTCTTCTGTCTGTTTTGGAGGTTCTTTCTATTGCCTGATGGGCACTTAATAAGCAGGGACTGCAGTGTTTAGTTGCAGTCCCTATCAGGGTCCAGGTTCTGAATGGAGAAACCAGGGAGACAAGAGTTCTTGGGTTCAGCCTGGAAATCTGCAACAGCAGTGCCTTCAGTTCCTGAGCAGAATTTGCATCTTGCCATTACTCTGCTGAACAGGTAGGAGCTGAGGCACAACAGATGTGCACCTTAAGGAACTTCTCAAGGAAATGGCATTGTCAAACTAGCAGCCAAGTCTTACATAAATGGGTATCTGGCTGCCAGGCTGCTGTCTTCAGCCAAAGGATGTTGCTGAGTAACGTGCCTTGATAGAGGGGAGGAGGAAGATGTGCTGTCTGGCTGTCTTCTTTGTGAGGAGAGCATTGCAAGCTGCTCAGACAAAGCACATGAGTGCTTTGGGAATACCTGGAGAGGGAACAAAGCTCTGGTCAGAGGGCAGAGGAAAGCAGTGGACTGCAGAGACTGGTGTCCAGAGAAATCCAGTTTCCAGTCTTCAAGGGACTGGCCACTATGAACAGCACCTGAAGATAGAAACATACTGTTAGAGCTGTAGAATTGCTTTTCTGTCTGTTTGAAATGTGCAAGGCATGTCTCAGAAATGACCAGTATCTTCTAACTTAAGGAAGACAGCAACAGGTCACATTGCTTGACATTCATGCGTATGTTTTTATTTTAATTGCATCAGAGCAACTACGGTATGTAGTATGGAAAAAAAAAAAACAGCACAGCTGCTGTTCTGTTTTGTGTGGTATGTAAAGCAACCTGGCTTGTCTCTCCCTTCTTCTCACCCAGTCCCTTGTCACAAGAGTGCCTGCAATAAAGAGTTTGGAAGTAGCTTCAGTATATGCCTGTGGAGCAGGAGAATGAAGCAGCTCTGCAGGGCACTGGGGTGAGCATGTGTGCAGACTGGGGTCCAGCTAAAATGAGGGTGTGCACTTCAATCTGCATAACTGCTGCTCACAGCGTGGGCCTGAGGTCAATGCAGCAGCCTCAGTTGTGTGTGGTCTTCAGACTGTGTCAGTCACCTTTCTGTTCATACCTCTTCTAAAGCAGTAGGCACTTGGTGACTATTGCATACGGCTGTCCCTGTTACAGGTGTAAATATTGATACACTAATTCAAACCTGAGTAGCATCCACGACATCACAAGGATTCTTTTATAGAGTTGTAGCACAACACTCACAGAGCAGCACCTCTCAGGGTCCCATGAGTACCCCTGGGGGACTTTCTGCACTGACTGGCAATCGCTGCTAGCAGAGGATGCAAACAGATAAGCTCTGGTGCTGTCTGCAGGGCACTGTGCCAGTGTGATACGGGTGATGGGGAGGAGCTGAGCAGATACCAAACATCTCTGTAAATCCTCCCCGTTCTGTCACAAGAGCGCCTTGTGTAAGTAAATAAAAGGGATGCAGTTAAGTTGTGCCAGTCACAAAAAATCTGTCCTGGAGATTGGCTCTGGCTGCTTGTCTGTCCAGGCTATGAAGCATATACTTGTGGCTGGGGAAAGTATTTAACTTGTGGTCCATGGACTCTTGAAGGCCTGGGGTGATCTCTGAAGGATCTTCTAAATGTAAATAAGAGAAGCAAGATTTTTATCACTAAGTCTACTCTGCAGGAATAAGCACCTCTATTAAAAATGCTGAGGTCTGTAAATTGTAAAAAGCTGACAGCTCTGTGCCTGGAGTTTTCTCACTTATTGAAAACCTGAAGATGACAGAATGCTGTAGGGTCTCTAGCACTCGATGCCAAGACAACTCTGCCTTTTCTATGTCAAACTGACGTCAGTGGGACTTGATTTGGGTTAGTAAAAGGAGATGTGTTGGTAATTCATGTGTTACCATTTGTTTTCTCCTCAAAGTCCTGATGGAGTTCCTGCTGCCTGGGTGCTGATCAAGTGGCATCATTCAATTTATGATATTGTGCCACTCTAGCTTCCCACACCTGAATGGGGGACAGGTCTAGTTCTTCTCTGGAGGGATAGTTCTTTAGGCTCCCAGTAGAGGTACTGATTAATGAGGATCTTGCAGTGAAGTTTCAATGCACCTTCCCTCAGACCTACAAGGAGGTGGCCGTTCAGAACCCTGCAGATGTAAGAAGGCTTCTCAGTTCTCATGTGATCCTCCTGAGGGGAAAGAGGACCCCCCCTATGCCCCTTTAGAGTGGGTTCCATAGGAGTTGTATATGCAGGCTTGATATGGTCATGACCATGAAAAAGAACTGGTTTAACTAAGAAAATTAAACTGGAAACATGCGCTGTTTTGAAGAAACTTTGTCCTAAACTGAATAAATACTGTCAGATATTCCAGGTATGTTTTCTTGAATCTTGGACGTATGGATGTGAGGATGGTGAGGGGTGGGCTTGGCTTGGTTAGATGAAGAAGCTGCCAGAGCAGGAAGCTGAAACAATTTGGTCCTTGCAGTTCCCTCACAGCTGGAGTGGGCTTGTGGCTTTTGTATGTGTGCTCCTTTCTCTCTCTGTAGGACCTGGTAACAAGTAACTTGTTTCTCAGTTAAATGACCTCCTACAGGTTGGAATTTGGAAATCAGCAGAGCTTTTTGTGTTGTTTTATTCTGCTGTCCTTGAATCTCTTCTAGGAAGCTGGTATCACTGAACCATCTCTACAGTTATCACAGGACCAACATTCTGTGAGGTTTGTGCTTGTTTAAACAGCTCAATTAAATTGCAGGGAAGTTGTACTCTCTCAATAGTGGGATGATGAGCATGTTTCAATTTCGCTGTTAGACTCCAGCCTTGTGGGAGTCACTAAGAGAAAATAACAAGCTGTAAGATCAGTCCTGCATGCAACGTGACCCGGGGGGAGAAACACCTGCAGCACCAGACTGACCAAACCTCCCCTCCCACACGCTGAGGTGCGGGTTAACAGCGGGTTTTAACGGAGACACCACCAGGGATGGGCCTTGCTGAGGAGGAACCACGGGCGGGCGTGGGGATATTCACAGAGTGGGAGAGAGCACCTGGGGGCGTTCAGATGTGTGTAAATATTACATGAAAACGGGAAACCAGTCCCTAAGGCCGCCGGGGGTGTGTGTGGTGTGAGGGGGGGGTCTC
>NW_008596805.1:0-78562 GCF_000691845.1 Merops nubicus | reverse complement strand
CTTTTTACACGGAACCAGGACACAGGCATGTGAAGGTCCTGTGAAGGTCTTCTTGTATGGTAAGCATACTTTTCCAACAGCATGGACTCTGTGAGAGTTCTAGGTACAGTATTTTAGTTTTTTGAGGTGTGAGATAGTTTTCATAATTTTCAGCTCTTCACACATTTGTATGTGTGAACACGGCTACTTTCTCATAGCTAGTGTAGGCTGCAGAAGTCGATGTGCAATATACAGGTTGCTTTGCTTCAGCTTTTCTATTCCAGTTGCTCTTGAGTTTTTGGGGCATACAGCAGAATCCTCCTAATTTTCCCTCCTGTACACAACTTCTTTCCAAAACTATGAAATAGATTTTTATGCAGTTGATTTCCTCTTCTGTGGCCAGTGCTAAAGTCAGACAAGACTGTCTGATGCAGAATGATATGCCTTTTCTCTTTTTCCTGTTTAAACCCCTTGTTGCAAGCTTTTGGCTTGTACCTCCACCTTTTTAGCATTTTTTGAAGGAGTGGCAACAGTGCCTGTCTTCTGTTTCTGATGATGTTTTATGACTGTGGACCCCAGCAAAAAGGGTGAAACAGGCAAAGGTCTCATTTTCGGCTATTCCCATTTTCTGAAGTTGCTGTCAGTGCAGACAGGAGTTCTCAGGGGACAGTGCTGCCAGCTACCCCTCCATCGTGACACTCCCCAGCCAACTTGAACATTAAAGACCAGAAAACAGAACCTGTGCTCTTCTTAAAATGGATCTTGTTGTGCAATGCAGATGCAGTGCTCAGTATCAACTGAATTCTCCACACTATCAGGATTGAATTTAGGAGGTCGTAGGCATGTGTTTGGCCACTGAAGGAAGTTTTTCTAAGTTTTATTATCAAGTGACATAGTTTTGTGTGTTCTCCCAGTACAATGGCACAAAATTTAGAATGAAGAGGCCATTCAATTTCTGCATGAGTACCAACTTTCTTTAAAATCCTTCTAGGTGGCAAGCATGTTAGGTTGTTAATGAACAAAAGATGCATATTGTTTCAAAATGTGTTGCATAACTAAGTGGCGAGGATTTTTTTTACTGCAAAAAGGGGGATACCAGCTCTAATAGCTTAATTTGTTCTGTAGTGAAGCCCCTTAAGCGGTATCATTAAAAATTGTCGTAAAGCTGTTGTTAAGTGCATCGGTAAGTAGTAAACAATTTCAAAACACAGTTCAGTTCAAAATGTGTTCGGTAAACAATTTTTTGACAATTGAAGCACAGACTTGTAACTTCTAATTTTTTTTCTTCGCTTTATTTCAGATAAAGGGATTGTTTTGAGGATGGGCATTTCTGATGCCTGAGTAGCATGTCTAGTTTTTTAATCTCTCTAGTAATCTAGTTACTCACTAATGGTATTTGAAAAGCAGTATAAAATCAACATGAAATAAAATACATCATTAGGACTTTAAGAAGCTTGAAGCTGCACGGTTGTATATTGGTGCCTCAATCTTTGAACTGGTTTTGTAACTATTCATTAAGTCTTAATAGGTCAAACATTCTCTCTAATTAGTTGCAAGTAATGTAGATTTAAACGTGAGTCTTTAGCATCATCTCAGGTAGCTTTCAGAAAAGTTCTCTGTAAGTATTCACATAATTTTGCTAGAATACAATTTCTAAGTGCTAATAAAGTCTCTTGTGACATTTTTAAACTTAGGTACATTATTCAAAATGCATTTAACTTTTCCCAGTCTCTTGATTCAGTAGTTACAGGTTGTAAGACTCGAAGCAGGTTTTATGTACTAAATTGTTCTCCAATTTTATCAGCTGAAATTTGAGTCAAATGCAAATTTTTTTTTAGCTTCTATTTTTCAGTTTTCTAAACTAGATTGTTGTTTTCAGCATCCTTCCATGGTAGCTGTTCTGTATTGGTGTGCAACTCCCATAAGTCCACAATGAGTGGCAAGGAGCCCGTTCTGCCTTTTAAATTATTTCAGTTTTCATGTTAGTACTAAGGTTACTAAGGCAGCATGAGTTTGCTGAGTAGAACATAGAATACCATATAAGAGAATGTGGTTTCTCTGGCAGTTTCTATTTGTGACTGTTTTCTCTGATTGAGAGCAAATTACTTGTTGGGTTTTGCTCTGTTTCAGGTTTTGAGACCTGTTTCTGGTAAAAATGGGATACCTTAGTGACTTTACTGGCTCACAGATATTTCTGAACAAACAGAATGTATTTATACTTGACTAACAATTCCATCTGTCTCTTACATTTTCTATCTGGTTGGTAGAAAACACACATAGAGTGTAGTAATAGTTTAGTGGTGGAATGCTGCAAAGTGTATAAACAATTTTTTTTATGGACTGATAACATGAACTTTTAAATAGGTGCTGATTATCTTTTCTGGATAGTCTAATTAATTGTGTGCTCTGGCAAGCAGAGAGCAGAGTAAGTTCTGTAGTTCAGCCGAGACTTGAGTTTGTTTGTTTTGTCATTTTAATTACTGTGACCCAAGCTGTGTAAGAGCTCTGCTCCACGAGCAGCTTTTTCTTCTTATAGGCAATTACTGTAATTAGCTGGTTGGCTGCTTATTTTCCATCACAAAAATTAGTTGTCTTCAGATTAAGGTGTGTAGAGAAATAGTCTGGTGTATGTAAGATAGTCTATTTTTAAAATTTAACTGCTGTATGGATTAAACATGTTGAGAGTCTGTGTTACCTCTCTGAAGCAAAATTGCATTCTTAAGTTAGGAAATCTTGATAGTTTTTTTATCTTTTTTTTTAAATTTTGTTTATACCTGTGACAGTCTATGGAGAAGCTGTTAAATTCCTAAAGGTGAATACAGTGAATTGAACAAGAGCTTGATCTGTGCATGATCCTCACGACTACTGAATTAGTACCGAAGCAAATAAGAGAATAGTAGTAATGCAAAACAAAAGCCTGGAGGAATGTGGAATTAAAGATTTAGTTAGATCAAGGAAAGCTGTGCAACTAGTGGTTGATGATTTAAATGAAGGATGCAGACATGTCTTATTTTTCACACTCTACTGTTCTACTGTGGTAGAAAACATTTGTTAACTTTCCTTTTTGTAATGCTTGGAGACAATTTCTACTTAGCCACAAGCAGGAAAGATGGCAGGTGATGGAAAAAGTAGGGGAATGTAAGAGAATTGAAACTTAAACAGAAAGGCTGCTGTTTTGTGTTAGCCTGATTCCATCTAGCTGGGCTGTAGAGATGAAAGGTGACTGAGCACCAGCTCAGGTGGTCACTGGGTCCTTTGACAAGCTGTTTCAGCATGCTAGACTGGCAGAAAACTAGCCTTGAAAAAGAGAACAATTTTGTGCTAGTTTATCATACTGAAATGGTTCAGCCAAAGGTTTAAGTTGTGCTGGAAGAGTAAGGAAGGGAGCCAGGGTAAGTAGCCAAGGACACTGTGATAATTGCACCCACCTTCTAGTTTGGTGTAAGCTGCAAAGCAACCACTGCCTGAGGCTCTTGATGACTTTTGTTGCTATAAAGAAACTGGTTATGTCAAAAGGGTAGACTTTATTGAGCTTTATCCTTTAAAATTTATCATTGTATTAAAAAGTTTTAAAACACAAGAAGTAAGGAACATGTGAAGTCTGAATTCCTTTTGTTAAAGAGGAGGCACCTTAAGAGGCATTATCGTGGTAGACTGAAAGGCTATTTATTCTGCTTTAAGAGTAGAGCAATTCAGTTTGCATTCAGAGTTAAACCACCGAAAATACATGGATTATTCTCAGTTGCAACTGATGGTTTGCAAATAAATATTTGTTGCAAATTTCTTGCAAATAGTTGCAAGAATATTAAGTAAAAACTGCTGGAAATACCAGGATTTTGTGTGGTGAAAGTCCTCTGGTAAAGGAAGCAAGTCTTCATTTCCTGTATTTGTGTGCCACTTACTTCTTCAATAGAGTTTCTGCTGCTACCTCTTCAAAGGTGGTAGTCTGATACTTGAGTGTTAACTTGGTCAGGTGTTCCCCATTTTTTTTTTGGAGTAAGGAGGGAGTTATAGGGTGTTCACTTTTGGTGGGTTTTTTTTGGTTTTTTTTTTTAGCCTAACAGGGAAAGTGTCACAACACAGCTGAAAACCTGCATTACTGGTTAAGGGGGTTAAATATTGGCCTTTCCTTCCTAAAAAAAATTACTTGTTAAATGGAAAATATTTTTCCTCTTGAAGCCTTTTTAATATTTCACTAACCGCTGTTCTTACAGCAGGTGCCTGCTGATCACATTACTGTATTACCTGACCTAGTTATGATCCTAGTCATCAGACAGGATGGTACAGAAAATGTTGTACCTCTTGAGGATCTTCCTTCTTGAACATAAGTCAATCAAGACGTTAGTTCAGCTAAGAACAATCTCATGTATGACAGCTTTCTAAAGCATTTTCTGACAAAGTGGTTCCTAGCTCGTTGGACCAAACCATTAATTTGACTAAGAAAGAAGCCTGAAAGGACTGATTAGAATAGTACAAGTTAGGTATTGATGATTTTGTCCTCTTTATAAAACAGTTTACAAATCAAATGCCTTTTAAGTTACCTAGTTGTTTCTATCAAAGTCTTCTCCATCATCACCAAGTGATGATGATAATCCAAATGCAGGACATACCGTGCCTGGACAAATAATGGCTTTTCTTTCTTTACAGAATAGATTTGAACTCTCAAATGTCTTCCACCTAATGTGAATCATGCAGTTGGGGTGTGCTGCAAGATTGGAGTACTGGTGCCAGGTGCAAAAAGTGTAAAAGATAGTTTGCTTTGTGCTGTCTCAGGCACTGCACTAAGTATTTTGAGAAGCTGCAAAGGATTTGAAAGTAGCTTTGTGACTTACAGCCTTGCATTTGAAGAGCCATAGTTTTCCCTGAATAGAATGGATTTAGGCTTCTGCTGTATCTGGCTTGCCTCTGGCTTGAAATAGATCATCATCTTTATTACATTGCAAGGGAGTGCTTATTTGCAAAATTAATGCACAGTTGTCTACAATGGGCAGCTGCAAGCTGATATATTCCAGTATATCTGGAATATTTCCAGTCTGGCTACCTGTGTCCATATTAGCCTGCATCAGCTTCCTTAGGTCAGCAGCACTGCAGAAAATCAAATCTCATCTCTTGTGATAGAGGATAACCTTAACCTAATGCTACCAGATAGGAGAGAAAAAAATCATTTGAGGCTTTTTTTTTTTAAAAAAAAAAAAAAAGATAAGGTTATTCAAGCTGTAAAGGATTTATTACTTTTTTTTTGTGGAACTAGTGTGTCTCAAATAATCATGCTGCTTTCTGTAGGAAGGAAATGGACTTGCATGTAGACATTATTAGGTGCATTGCAGATTCACTTCAGAATTAATCAAGATTTCTAGGAACTGTCTCTTAGGCTGGCATTGATTTTTCTATTTCTGCAAGGTACTTGGCAGTTGTGGATTTATGATTTCCTAGAGGTGTGGAGTCTCATAAGTGTAGCAGAGTGTTCATAAGAGTGACAAAAAATTCTTTCTTAATGACCAGCAGGCTTCTGCAGTTTTTATTTCTAAGGAAAGTGTGGATCAGCTGTGGATGAAGGTATTACTGTGAGATCTCAAGGAAGGAATGGTATTAGTGTTTACACATTTAACTTGAAAAACTTGGTTTTACTCTGTTGTCTAGGAACAAACTCTTTGGTCCAGAACTGATGGCTAAAAGGATCTGTATTTCATGGTTTTGCTGCCTTTGTTGTTAGGTAGTTCTCTGCTGTTGTCCTGGAATGTATGTGCTCGAGACAGTTATTGAAATATTGGGCAATTTTTGTACATTTAAGTTTTATTTGCGGAGTTGAAAGAAACCCATACAGCTGTGAGTGCTACCGAACTCAAGAGATTTAATTATTAAGAAGCTTGTGTTTCAGGTTTTTTTTCCATAGAGATGCTTTGGGTATGTCTTGGCTCAAAGTCTCTAAGGCTGGGCTGGTGCACGTAATGCAAGTTTAGCCAAGTTGTCTGAACGAGCAGGTCTGAAAGGAGAAGAGACAGGATGAAGCTGGTGGCTCTGCTGGCTGTGTAAGTGCAACAGGTACGGTGTATTTTTTGTGAGGCAGAAGCTGTGGGTACTGTAGTGTGCAGAAAGCAGACATTCTCCAGTTAGGAAAAGGCTTCAGTTCCTTCAACTGAATTGAAGTAGTCATAGATCCTGCATAGTGGGATGCTATGTACTTGCACAGGGGTTAATTGAGGAGCTAGGTGGTCCGGACCACAAAATACTGTATTCACTGGCACGGAAAGCCAGAAGGTCGGTCTCTGTAAGTGCAAGTAAGTGGAAGTTGCCCCTTGAAGGGAAATTGTGAAACTTGGAGATCTGCCATGGCATATATGTTCTTGTGCGTACTTGATTAGGGATAGAGAATATATTAGTCAATACTAGATTTGTGAAAGTTTTTTCAGCTTGTCAGAAGACTTTTGATGAATATGGCACACAAAATAGACTTTCCATTTCTGTGAGCAACAAGTAATGATTTGTTGCTATGGTTGACGTTGATAAATTTCCTTCTGCCTTTTAACTCTATGAATAGTCTTTCTAAGGTAATAGAAATCCATACTAAATTTGCCTGTACAATTCACTTGTGGAAAGGCTCTTGGTTTAGTGCACAGATGTACAGTAGGTAATTCAGGACACCATTTTCAACTTCTCTAAGCAATGTTGCCTTCCATTAGACTTTAATTTTGCGTCTCCAGGTGAAGACATTTTTACCATAGCCGGACAGCTGGCAGCAAGTTTTCATTTTCATTAGTCAGTTTTTGCTCTTGTCATGACATTAACTTAGCAGGAAGATTTCTGCCCACATTAGAGGCTGTTTGATTCTCTTGCCGACGTTTCCTAAATAATATGCTTCCGTTGCACATATTGGTGATACTCAGTTACATTTGTTATTCTATGTCTTTAAGAGAAGAGAGAAGCAAGGTTGTGGTTATGGACACAAAATGGAATATTACATATAGGCAAGGAAATGATTTTCAGGTTTCAAAAAAATTATTTGGAAACTCATCTGACAGAGGTCCATTCTACTCAGCCCTGGTGAGGCCACACCTGGAGTGGTGTGTCTGGTTCTGGGCTCCACAGTACAAGACACATGGCTATACTGGAGAGACTAGTGAAGGACCACAAAGATGATTATGGGTTGATGAAAGGAAGACAGAGCCAGGCTCTTTTCAGTGGTTCCCAGTGACAGGACCTGAGACAGTGGGCATAAACTGGAATATGGGAGGTCTCCTCTGAACATCAGGAAACAATTTTGTAATTTAAGAGTGACTTAAGCACTGGCACAGGTTGCCTTGGAAGGTTGTGGAGTCTCCATCCGTGGAGATACTCAAAAGCAATCTGGATGTGGTCCTGAGCAAACTGCTTGAGGAAGGGGTTGGACACGGTGACCTTGAGCGGTCGTTTCCAACCTCAGCCCTTCTGTGATTCTAGTTTACTTTGCCAGTGAAGCATCTCCTCTCCCCCTCTTCCCCAATGCCAGGCTTTTAATTATAGTAAGTTGTTGATATTGGTTGTGGTACAGCACGTGTTGAGGAAAACTTTCAGTGGATCAAATTGCAGGAATAACCAGATAATAGAAGCTAAGTACAATGAAACCCATTTCTGAAGGTAATCCTGAGATGATTCTTGAGTTGGGCAGGAATTTTCTGTATACAGCCGCAGGTAAACGGCACATTAGAAGTTCCACAGTTGCTAAACATCCTAAACTCTTGCATTGAACAAGTTAATAGAAATAGGTGCTGATTCAAGCTTGTTCTTTTCACCAAGCATATAACTAGTCCTTGCCATCTTAAGAAAAACTTGCAAAGTACACAAATCCTCTTTGCTGCTGCTGCTGCTTGGCAATCCTAGCTTCATTGTGATAAATTGATTGCAAGTTGAGAAACAAGATGACTTCCACAGTTGCTTCAGGGGAATTTATGTACGGAATACTTGAATTGCACACGCTTTGCTTGATGTCCCCCCACTCTTTTCACTCTTTGTAGTTTGTATTGCTTGTTCCTGAGCAAACTATTTTTGCTTGACTCTAGCTTCTTGATGAAATCTTTGTTCTGGTATGTGTTCTAACACTTGGGCTAGAAGTGGATCAATTATTAATTTACTTTAAGGAATAGCTGGCAAATAACTGATGTCTGGAATTAGCAGGGGTGAATAATGTGGTGTGCAAAATGTGAGTTCAGTATTTTAGAGTTTTTGTGAACGCCTCAAGTTACATAGTAAAACTTTGGTTTGTTTCTACTTGGATTGAATCCTATTATTGGTGCTTAGTTTAGAATATGAAGTTATTTGCATCTTCTTTCTGAAGAGGTAGGTTCTCACAGTTTGTAAATCCACACCTGTTTTTAAGGCTGTGTAGATTATAGTCTGTAAAAAAGAAAAAAGTTAAACTGAAAAAGGGAACAGCAATCTTTAAAACCTCTTTGAAAGAAGCATTGTTTATATCATCATTTATTCCATCCTGGGATCTAATAACTCTGATGTAACAATTTTTTTCCTGATTTGGGAAGGAATAACCCTATGTACCAGGACAGGTTGGAGACTGACCTGTTAGAGAATAGCATGGGGAAAAGCGACTGGGGGTGGGGGCTGTCCTGGTGGACAGCAGGATGGCCATGAACCAGTAATGCACTCTCATGGTCAAGAAGGCCAGTGGCTCCTGGGGTGTATTAGAAGGGGTGTGGTTAGTAGGTTGAGGGAGATTCTCCTCCCCCTCTACTCTGCCCTAGTGAGACCACATCTGGAATATTGTGTTCAGTTCTGGGCCCCTCAGTTCCAGGACAGGGAACTGCTTGAATAGGTACAGCGCAGAGCCACAAATATGAATAAGGGAGTGGAGAATCTCCCTTATGATGAAAGGCTGAGGGAGCTGTGTCTCTTTTTAGACTGGAGAAGAGGAGACTGAGGGGTGACCTCATTAAAGTTTATAAATATGTAAAGGCTGAGTGTCAGGAGCTTGGAGCCAGGCACTTCTCTGTGATGTTCAATCATAGGACAAGGGGCAACAGGTGCAAGATGGAACATGAAAGGTTCCACAGAAACATAAGGAAGAACTTTTTCCACTGTGAGGGTAACAGAGCACTGGAACGGGCTGCCCAGAGTAGGTTGTGGAGTCTTCTTCTCTGGAGAGATTTAAAACCCACCTGGACACGTCCCTGTGGGACCTGCTCTATGTGGGTCTGCTCTGGCAGGGAGGGTTGGACTAGATGATCATTTGGGATCACTTCCTACCTTTAATACTCTGTAATAAACAGTCTGAATAACATTATCTATGAAGAAGGTGTTCTCCTCTCTTCCTTCCTCTTTTCCTGCTATAATTTTCTGACTTGTGTTGGACCGAGGTAGCTTCTTGAATCAGTGTGGCATTATTCCTTCAAATGTTTGCATTTGTGCTTTGCTGCCTTTTTAGGTATGAACTATTATTCATAATACTGCTCACCTACAATAGTCTCAAAGTCCTACAATTAATGCTTCCAAGACGTTACGAAGAATGAGTAACAACCAGAGTTTTTTCATAGCACAGTGACATAAGTCTCTGTGCAGTAGAGGTAAATGTCTTTCACAGATTGTGTCCAAGCTCTGAAAGAGAACTTGTAGGGTAGACTGAATGTAGAAGTCAGGGTGTAGAAAGTGTTCTTTAAGACCAAGAAAAACTCTTCCCATACAAATAGAACACCAGGTCTAGGTTTTGTGGATGCTTTGTGAACAGGTTTTGTACAGGTTACTTTAAGGTTCAATAGAAGAACTTCTTCACTGAACTTAGTAGTACTGCACAAATTGGATTGCAAAGTCTTGCAGGGCAATTATTTAATATTATTTTGATAAACATGAAGAATTATAATCTTCTTAAAAGTTGTTTGCTGGTTCCCGAGTTTTAAAACCAAATGTAATTTTTGTGTTTATCTCAGAAGCAAACTGTTTATTACTGACAGAGGATGAAGGGGATGACTTTGTGCACACTTTTACTGATAGTTAAAATACTTTTATTATGGATTTCTGTTAGTAAATGGCAACAAAATATTTTTGTTTTAGGACAGATTCTCTAGGCTCCTTTTGATTATAAAAATTCTATTTTTTTGTTTTAGGTGTGGAACATCAAACAGATGATTAAATTAACACAAGAACATATAGAGGCACTGCTGGACAAATTTGGAGGAGAGCATAACCCACCATCAATATATTTAGAGGTAAGTTTACATTCAAATTAATGTGGTTAGAAGATTAATGACATGTTGTCTTAATCTGATATGAAGTGTCTTATGTTAAAACTGAGAATACCTGTAGTATAAGAGAATATCCTCCTTATGTATTAGAAGCTTAACTGCCTGTGGACATAAAAAGGAACCGTATGGGATTCCAATACGCATCAGTAGGGGAAGAGCAGTAGCATGGGCCAATAGTTACGCTGGTGCAACTGAAATGTCAAGTATCCATTTGTGGGGGGAGAAGATTGTATGTGTATGACAGAAAATGGCATGATCTGTTGTTAAAAGCAAATATATATACATAAAAGCATCTTATATGACTAATACTGCCTTGAAAGCATCTGGCTTCACTTCTTTCTCTTGGAAGAATTATCATCTAGAATCCAAAAACTTAAGTTAGTAGAAGGGAAGTTCTTAAAGAAATACATAATTATAGGATGGAGTAATACTACTAAGCTATGTTTAATTTGTAAACTAACTACAAATGATATTTCTGTGTTTTTTCATCACTCCAGATTCATAAAGTTGCATTGATGTGGGACCATTAAGAGCATAAAGGACTGCATGCATAAGTTGTATCTGTTTGGAGTTGAATGGGGATCACTTGCTCTAAACCCTGCCCTTTTCTTAATTCTCTCAAATATTGAATTAACTGGAGGTCAACCAGATTTCTTTTGTAGTCTTTTTAATTGTAATTGCTGCCTGAAGGCACTGGGTAATTAAAAAAAATCTCATTATTTGAGATAGTTCTAGCTTTTATCTTAGTATGTCAGAGGGCACTAGCTTGAATATACAAATGGTGACATTATGTCCTTAACAGTTAAGGACAAATGAGACCCTCCGTAGTTGCTTTACTTATTGCTAACGTAGAAAGGGAGTATTGAATAAGTGCTAATCACTATTTTAACCACTCAATGGTGTATAAACACACCTTTGTTTTCACATGAACTGGTTCATTCCATTTGTCTGAAATATTTAATAATGCAACTGTTGGTTTCATTAGACCGTGCATTAAATTCCAATAATAATGAGTTCTATCTGTATTAAGTCTGGATTTCAGGTTGTGAAGTTGTTCATTGCAGCTGTTTGTCACTTGCTTGTATCTAAATTAAAACTGAGATCCCTGCACTGGAGGCTTTTTTATTATTTTGGAAGTTCCTTGACAGGAAAGGAGGGCGTTTGCAGTCATAATGGTGTACTAAGATGTGATTATAGTCATGCAAAGAGTATGGTAAGTCTGAAGTAGTTGGTGACTCCAAAATATGAAGCTTAAACTAGATTTGCAAGTTTGATAGTTCCATGTGCTGCTGAGATGAAGCTGTCACTCTGGCTTGTCAGCACAGTAGGGAAGCCCTGCAAGACAGAGCAGGGTGTTAAGTTGTACTGGATCATGAAGTCTTGTGACAAGTAGTGCTAATACTGGCTAGGGAGCAGTGAGCCACTGGCAGGAAGGTGGGAGTGACTGGGGTTCTGCTTTTTCAGTTGAATTATCCCGTGAAACAGCAAGTCCTGTGAAAAGAGACCACTGTCATTGAAATGAAAAATCTTGCTTTTCCCAGCTCTTTGCTATGTGCTTCCTCTGCTTCCTTTGTTCAGGTACTTGCAGGACTAGTAGTGGCCAAGCCACTTCCAATTGCTAACCTGGAAGGAAAATATGCTGGTTTTGTTGGATTAGTTTGCCATCCAGATAGTAGATTGAACTTGACCTGATGAAATCCAGTGAGCCCCAGAGCTGTGGTTAAGGTTAGGGAAGGGGAATAGCTTGCAGCAGTGAGCCAAGAACCTAGAAAAATGAGGTAAGAGAGGAGAGTTGCTTTCTATTTGGATGATCATTAATTTAGATAGGATTATCCTTGATGGATTGATTGAATAGGATTAGATGCTGCAAACCTTTCATTTGTTTAATGTGTAGATTTCATGTGGTAAAACAAAACTGTGAAGTAAAGAAAAAGAAATGTACTTGATAAAGTCAAAGGTAACATTGCTGTTTACCACTGACTATTCATTCCAATACAACAGCAGCTGGTCTAGTGCACCATTTCTATGCCTTTCCCACCTTTCTGGCTGCTTTTGGCTTGGTCAAGAATGGTGGTTACTTCTATTACCAGAATTTACTTTGTGGAATATTACCTGGATCTAATCTGTCACTGCTACAGCTGAAGTTTTGACTATTTTCTTCCACCTGTCAGAAAAAGAGCCAGAACAACTCTGGTTTCATATGAAACAACACACCTACATGTAAAAAACTCTGAATCTAGTGTGGTGAAGTGTGGAAGAAAACATTTGCTTCTAGGAAATGCAGAACTGAGAAAATACAGTAGTTCTGGTATGAGTAAAAGGAGCAGGAGGGTAGGTAGAATACATGCGGGGAGCTTAAGGGGTTCAGAAGATAACTGATGTGTCTGACACCTGTTAGAAATAGCAAACTCCCTGTGTACAGAGCTGCTGTGCACTCTCAGGGCTGTTACTCAAGTTCCGTACCTGGGCATCATCACCAACCCCTCTTTCCCACCAAGCTTTCACATCTAGGCTGTGTCCAGGTCATGATGCTGTGGTCTGCGTACCATCTCCCAAGTGCTTAAACAGCACGGTAGCGTAACTTCTGCTCTGTCCATCCTCTTCTGACTTGCATATTCTGATTGTTCTGCTGAAGTCTAATTTCTGGCTGTAAAGTGCAGTATTGCTCTGCTTTCACCCAGAATCGGTATGGGTAATTTTGCTAGTCTATTACTTGGACAGCATTGCGCTTCTCTTTGTTTCCTTCCACTGCTGTGATCTCTTATCTCTTCCATAAAATGGGAGAGACTTTTAAGGACTTGGAATCATCTTTTGAGTGCTATCAGCAATCATGTTGTCTATTTCTCTTGGCTTATACTTGGAATTAACCAAAGCTAATTGTTAGGTAAGTACCTTTAAATGAACACTTGCTTTCACCCATATTGCCTTTCACTGTTGTAAACACCAGTTTGTTAATGTAACACTTTCTACAAAACCATGGCTTTTGGTATACTTGTGAAAAGCCTAACAGCTGTCCATCCATTTTCTGGTGTGTAGAGTTTCAATACAATAGGATTTGGTCAATCAATACAATAGGATTTGCTCAGTTCTTTTCTATTCCTATCTGGCTTTGTGTCATAGAATAATAGAATAATTTAAGTTGGAAAATGCTTTTAAGATCATTGAGTCCAACTGTAAACTTAACTCTGCCAAATCCCCACCACTAAACCATGTCCTTAGGTGCCACATCTCTGTATCTTTTAAATGCCTCCAGGGATGGGGACTCAACCGCCTCCCCGGGCAGCCCGTTCCAGTGCCTGACCACTCTCTCAGTGAAGTAATTCTTCCTAGAATCTAATCAAAATTTTTCCTGGCACAACTTGAGGCCATTTCCCCTCATTCTATCATCAGCAATTTGGGAGAAGACAAAAAAAGGAATTTATGCCTTAGAGTGCTCAAGAAAATAGAAGCTAACAAGCTTTTGTTTCTGTGCTCATCTGAGAGTAAGAAGACAGAACAGGTCTTTTTGTGGCAGACTGTTTTTCTTTATTTGGGGGGGTGGGGTGGGGGGTGGAGGTAGGTTAGTGCATTTTACATCAAAAGAACTTTAAAACTGACAGCTATTGTTGCAGCCATTATTTCAGGATTCATCAATTGACTCTGAAAGAGGAATGGATTTTTTTGAAATAGCAGAAGTGATTGACGTGTGCTATGTTGAATTCAGCATATATATAATTATTCCTGCAAGAGGGGGTATTTGGATTTAGGGGTGTCTCCCTGCCTCGATCCATCACTCCTCAGTTATAGTCTTAAAAAGATGACTGCAGAGCATGGGGGGAGTAGGTCCTGCAGGCCTGGACAGGCTACTTCATTTGCAGCGGCCTAGGAGTGGCAAGTGTAGCATGAATCTGGAGGGTGGCAGGGAGCATGTCTCTCTCCTCTCAGGACAGGGAAGCAGGGGCTGAGGAAAAGACACTGACACTGCAGAGAGACTTCTGAGTGTGTATAAGGTATAAAATGAACAGTAGAAGGAAAAAAAAATTTTGCTGTTAACCACAAAATTTTCTTCTAATTGTTATAATTAGTAATAGCTTTGAGAATTTTACCAATGTTCTGTAATATGATGACAAGAATAACTTTTCTTTGTGTTCTGGCTGGAAGAATAATCAACCTAGTAAGGAATGGTTGTCTTAAAATCTAAAAATGGCTTGTAACTAAAATTCTTTCATGAGTAATCATGATTCTTCTTTAATTCCCTGTGTGTGAACATATATCTGAGATCAGATATAGGAGGTCTGAACAGACCTCTGGAAACTGCTGTCAAATATTTGAAGTAGCTGCTTGACTTAGTAGATATAGAAATATCCCTAATGACATTTTTTTTTTTTTTTTTCTGGAAGAAGAGGCTGTAGGAGCTCCTTGGTGGGTTTTGCCACACCTTTTGGAAGCACTCTGTATTACAGCAGCTGAAAACATCAATGATTTCTGTCTTCCCACATAATTTCTTAGTGTGTTATAGCTGCCCTTGAAGAGCTGTTTCCCAAAAAAGAGTTTGTGATTCACTGTGGAAAAACTCTCTTCTTAAGAGTTTGTAAATTGTAAATACTGGAAGTCTTTACTGCAAAGAAGTCTAGAATTATAATACTGGGAAAAGCTGGGTTCACTTAGCAAAAAATAAATTAAAATATACAGTTGTGTATTCTTCTATAATGGCCACCAAAATTTTTGGTTTTTTTTGTCTCTAGCAACAAAGTATTGATGAAAAGGATAATCTAAGTTAGGAAAAGGAGAATAAAGATGTGTGCATTTCAACCTAGCATTTCCAACAAGTGCTGTTTATGAACTCAAATGGGTAGTACAGATCCAGACTGGCCAAAAGCAGTCAGCTCAAACTTAGAGAGATCATACTTAAATGATTTAATCAGATTTGTTAGCCTTTGTAGACTCAATGACTGTTCAGAGAGGCCTCACCTATTTAAACTTTCAAAATCCATTGTATGCGCTTGACTTACAGTTACTTGTACAATATTATTCATGAACACTGTGAGAACTTAGTTGAACAGTATTAGCCCACTTGCATGTAAGCTGTTATTTGTGTGATGTGGAGTTGCATCCTGGACCTATAGGTTACTTTTTGCTTTTGTTTTTTTATTCAGACTCCACAAAACATAAAGCAGTGTATATAAAGGCATAGATAAAAGTATAATGGTATAAAAATAAGTTTTAAAACTCAGGCAGCTTTTTTGTATTTTCTTGAAGGAATTATTCTCTTTCCTACTCCTATCCTTGGAAGCAATTTAAAATGAGAGTCATGGGCATAGAGGTATGTTTGTCCTCAACTACTATGAAGCTGGTTGTTATTCCCCCCCCCCACCTTTCCCTTTTCTTTATTCCCCCCCCCCCCAGCTTTCCCTATTCCTGGACTATTAAATGTATTCTATTTGGAGGCCTTGCTGTTGGCATTTTTGAGAGTTCGGCCATTGAATGTCAGGAGAGTGTTTCTTCCCTTATTCCTGTTTATCTGAAGAATCTACACAGGAGAGCAAATTAAAGATGATTACCTGTTTGCTAGTCTAAGTCTGAAATGGATCTTAGTGCTGAATCTCAGGTTGTTTCAGACTGTTTGTAGGACTCCAGAAAAATTCTGAGTGCAGGCACTGGGAAACGTGGCAGTTCTCTGGAGAAATTCAAATTTATTTTTACCATGCACCTAACAGATGCTGATCAAATATGTTGGACCAAAACTGGAGTGTCTAAAGTTAGACTAAGTACAGATTTAGGTGTCTTACTAAATGAAGAAATCCTGACGTGTGTTACTGTCTATCTTCAGCTTGTGTTTAACTTAGTGGGATTTGCATTTGATCAACAGCCTAAAAGGTCAGACATCTTTTAAATAGAAACACAGTCTCAGTTTCAAAGACCAGGAAGCTGTAGTTTAGGCTTTTAAGAGTCTTGCAGTCTGTGGATATTATCTAAAATTGAAAGAGGATGGGGGAGAGAATGGTAAAACCAGTTGATCTGCTTGAGTTTAGACTGGGTTTCTAACCAGATGTGGTAGGGGGCAGGTAAAAGGAGAAACCAATATTTTGCTACTTGATTTTTGTCTTAAATAAATTAAAAAAAAAAAAAAAATCATTTGTTGCTTTTTGTTTCCTTAGGTGTTATATATGTATCGCCTGGTTATGCCCCAAGAAAGCAAATTTGAAATATAAATATGTAATACAAAAATATGCATGTTTTTTAGAAAATCGTAGAGTGGTTTTGATTGGGAGGGACCTTTAAAGGTCATCTAGTCCAACCCCTCTGCTGTAATCAGGGGCATCTTCAACTTGATCAGGTTGCTCAGAGCCCCACCCAATCTGACCTGGAATTCTTCCAGGGATGGGGCACATACCACCTCCCCAGGCAACCTGTGCTAGTATTTCACCAACCTCATTGTAAAAAAATTCTTTATCTGGTCTAAATCTTCCCTCTTTCAGTTCAAAACCATTACCATTTGCCCTGATGTGACAGGCCCTGCTAAAACGATTGTCCCTATCTTTCTTATAGGCCACCCTTAAGTACTGAAGTACTCTGCCTCAGCCATCCTGAGCAGCGCCCCACTGGGTATTTCTCCTGATCCCTTGTGGTGAGCATGCACATGGCATGTCAGCGTGCCAACTTCTGCTGCTTTAGGTGGACTCTGCCACTTACCAGCCTTTTATACACTTTACTCAGTTGAAGCCACAGGGGTATTCTCATGTCTATGAAACTATATGATATACATATATACTGATAGGCAATATAATTATTCTATTTTTTATAGCCATAGAATTACATGTAGATTGAAAATTCGCCAATTTGAATTTAATAGTCAACATTTTAACTTTGTGAATAACTGTAAATTCACACTGAGTGGGGAGCCCTGTACCGATGCAGCAAACAAATATGTTGAGGAGAATAAATGTTAAAGACAGTCTGTTTTTGGGAACTGATAAAAGAAGCTGGAAGAACTAAAGAACAGAAGCCTCAGGACAAGAAGCGGCACAAAATGAAGCTGAAGGCAGCACCTTGCACGTGGGAGGAGGTGGCTGTGGATGGGTGCGGGCTGGGGAACTGCTCTGCAGGAGACACACCAGGGAGTGCTGGTGAGCAACCAGCTGAGCTGCCAGTAACCCACACACACGCCAGCAGCAGCAAGCTGCGGACTGGGCTGCCTTAGCAAGCACGGAGCCAGCATGAAGAGGGACCCATCTGCTTACTGCTGGTATGACTGCATTGGGGTGCTGTTGAGCATGCAGAGGAGAAGGCTAAGGAGGAATCCACAGGCTACTGCAACCTTAAGAGAGGGTCTGGCTCTGTTCAGATATGCACAGCAAAAAGGGAGGAGCCAACATCACAGACTCAAGTGGATTTCATAAGAGAAAATTCTTCATCATGAGAGTGGTTGTTGAGCCCTGCAACTGACTGTCCAGAGGTTGTGGGCTCTCCATCCTCCAAGACTTTCAGAATTTGCTTTGGCAAGGCCTTGAGCAGCCTGACTGAACTTAAAAATTAGTTCTGTGTTAAACGAGTTTGGAGCAGAAAACTTCTAGGGATACCTTCCAATGTTTTTCTTTTTCTTTTCTTTTTTTTTTTTTTTCCCTCCTGTGATTCTGTATCAAGCTGAAAGTGAGATTTAAATTTTCTTACAGAACATTACTCCTTAAAGGGAATATATAAAGCCAGTGGATTTCATTCTGGATTTCATTAACTTTTCCTTCTGAAAAGCTTTTAAAGTCCTTTATTTAATTAATTGCTTGAATCTTCGTGTTGTAGATGCTGTACAAACAGTTATTTAATTTTTTTTTTTTAAAAGCAATGTTAGAAATCAACCTTAGAGTTGACCTGGAAGGCCTTGACTGACTTGAAGGTTTGTGTAGCTCTTGATGCCTGTCTGCTGACACGGTCACGCTGCTGCAAGTCTCCATTGAAGACAGGCCAGCTCTGTGGTATAGTCTTTCTTTTGACTAGAAATACTTGATAGAAGCCAGTTTTGCTCTTGTGATACTCTTTCAGTTTAACTTCATGGGACAATTCTATGTTTGGACTTGGTACTGTTGACTATGTTAGGTTTATGGGTGCTAGTCATCAGCTGAAACCAATGTCACACCAAAGTTCTTAATCTTTGTGAGAATGAGATTTAATTTGAGCTATTGTCATTCTGCTGCATGTGCTGTTGCTCCTTCTGTGTAAAAATAGTTGGTTTTTTTAAGAGATAAATTTGAAGTCTATTGATGCATTTCTAGTTCCATTGTGTCTTACTGTGGGATCTTCTGCTATACACTAACAGTATGATAGGTGAGAGCTTTTGTCTCCATTAAAGATAGTTTTTCATGCAGAATTTAATGACATAGAATGCAAAGCCAGCAGCAGCTCCCAGCTTTGTATGCTCGTTGTTTATTCTCTTAAGATAAATCATTTGACTTTGAGTTTGCACTAGTGACAGTTTAAGCTGACAGTGTAAGCATTGTAGGATTGAGTGTTTTGAAAGATGCCTGTAATTTTGTGAAGGAACTACAGCTGCAAGTGTTGTCCGGAAGCAATGTAATGTTGCATGTGTTCAAATAATATTTTGCAATGTTCATGAGAAAAGGATGTAAATATTTAGAGAAGTATTGGTGAAATGGTAACAGTTTATGACTCTTAATTTTTGTTTACCTAAAATAATTCTTGACACATGGAGGTTTCACTGGAATTTACATAAAAGTTGATCATGGAAGAGGAGAGAGGCACTTGTGTTACTGCACAGCCAAAAAATGCTATTATTTATAGTTAAGAGTGATAATATTTTGGTTTTAAGTCTCCAGGTTTGGGTTCTATTCATGAAATGCTACACATTTTCAGTTTTTAAAAGAAAGTAGTAAACAGCTCTCAGTTCCCTGCAACATATGTCAATTTATTAAAAATGGAACCCCTAAAATTTAGAATCTGGAATTATGTTCAGCACCATTCTTTAAAAGACTTTTTCTTAGTCCTCACTGTTAAGTTATTCTCCTGGTTAATGTTGTGGGCATGATGCTTCAAATTTTGAAAACAGGCCCATCTTGGGAGATGCCAAGCCTTCATAAAAGGGGAGGGGCCAGTCACTGTTTACTTGACAAAACCAGGCTGGATTAGGTAAACCTGCACATATAACCCAGAGAAGTGAATTTATAGTAAAATATACTGTTTACAGCAACATTACTGAATGCTGGTTATTTTTTTCTGTTATCTTCAATATTTTTTCTGCTACATATAGACCCTGCAGACTTTTTGGTCATTTCAATTCTCCTATAAATTTAATTAGTAACATGTTATGCACAGAAAACTTGAGGAAAGATAATTTTTTTTAAAAATATATATTTCCCAAACATAAATATCCTTTGTGGCATAAAAAAAATATGCAGCTTGGCATAGGTCTTGGTCTTGCTGGGTGGCTAAGTAGAAAACTTGGTTCCCTACTGCTTAAAATGTTGGGTTTGCCAGCTCTTTGTTTCGTGAAGGTCTAATACATCATTTGTTAGCACTGGCGTGCTTATGTAATATGAAATATGCATTCCTTAACTGATTCATGGTCTTGAAGGTACTCTGTACTGATTTATATGTTAAAGAAATAATTCTGATACATGAATACAGATCAATGTTTTCTTCTCAAGAAGATGAAGTTGATGGGGAACAAACTTTAAATAAAAAATATATGACAGTTACATATTTGTATTACAGAGCTTGGCAATAATTTTTAACTTGGCTACATTTAATAAGAACTTAGCAGGCAAATATAACATTTCTGAATTTTGTTTCAGAAATGGGTAATATTTTACATTAATTTGATTTTCCATGAAGTTTATCTCCTACAGATCTTAAAAACTCTTTTCAAAGGATCACTTTTACAAGTTTGTGGATGATACAGGGCAAACTTAGTTGTGTTCTAACTGAAATAGTTCTCTCTACTATGTGGTATGAAAATACAGTACCAGAGGTGAAGCATGGTGAATGATGAGTTATGTGGGTTGTCAGATACAGGTAGTAAAAAAAAAAAAACCAAACAAAACAAAACACAAGTTTCAGCTTTGGCTTAATTATTAAATTGGGTGTTTTCAGCTGTCATTCCAACAGAGTGATAAATTTAGCTGTAGCGCAGTAATTCAGTAGTGCAGCTAACAACAGCCATTAAAGATTCTTGTCTTCTTTAAAGTAGTCTTGAATTAGACTGTTCAGTGCAGGTGCTTTGAAACTGGGACTTATGCTTTCTTTTATCCACTTAAACATTTAATTTATTAAAAAATAAGCTGTTCAGAAGGTTTAATGTAATGAATTTGAAGCCATTTCTTCTTTGTGTCCTGAAAAATTTGATCAGACCATTTTTTTTCATGCTGCTGGGAAACTTGAACAAGTTTAGAATGTGTTTTGTTTTGTGTTACATTCTGAATTTAGACTTCTGGTTTTGTCTGAGGTTACTACATCATTAAAACAGCTGCTCTTCCTTCATAGGCCTATGAAGAGTATACCAGCAAACTAGATGCTCTACAGCAGAGAGAACAACAGTTATTGGAATCCATGGGGAACGGAACGGATTTCTCTGTCTCCAGTTCGGCTTCAACAGACACAGTTGCATCATCTTCCTCCTCTAGCCTCTCTGTAGCACCATCATCCCTTTCAGTTTATCAAAACCCTGCTGATATGTCACGGAATAACCCTAAGTCTCCACAGAAGCCTATTGTTAGAGTCTTCCTTCCCAACAAGCAAAGGACTGTGGTGAGTCACTTTCTATTCACATACTTGTAGCGTCAATATTTCCTCTATCTTTCTCCCTCTGTATGCAAAAGTTAACTTAAGAGCTGAAAAAATACCTGTGTGGAGGTCAGAGAGGTGACATGATCACTATTTGTGCTCTGCTGCACTCAGTTGTTTGTTTTGATATCTTAAATGTTTTCTACAGGACTAGCAAAAAGATGTCCATTTATAGTAATAATACAGAATACAAAACTTCCAAGAGTCTTAAAACAATGAATAGATCTTAATAAATCATAGAACATAGAAAGACTTGAGTTGGAAGGGACCTTAACAATCATGTAGTTCCACCCCCCCCGCCATGGCAGGGTGCCCCTGCCTCCCACTAGACCAGGTTGCTCAAAGGCCTATCCAACCTCATCTTGAAAACATCCAGTGCTGGGGCACCTACAACCTCTCTAGGCAACCTGTTCTTATGAGTCACCACCATAGTGAAAAACTTCTTCCTAATTTCTAATTTAAATCTACCGTCTTCCAGTTTGAACCCATTACCCCTCATCCTATCACTCCAAGCCCTTGTAAGAAGTCTCTCCCCAGCTTTCTTGTAGGTCTCCTTCAGATACTGGAATGCTGCAATGAGGTCTCCCCAGGGCCTTCTCTTTTTCAGGCTAACAACCCCAACTCTCTCAGCCTGTCCTCATAGGAGAGGTGTTCCAGCCCTCCAGTCGTCTTTGTGGCCCTCCTCTGTACCCTATCCAACAGGTCCATGTCCTCCTTGTATGGGGGGGCTCCAGAGCTGGATGCAGTACTCAAGGTGGGGTCTCGCAAGAGCAGAGCCAGAGGGGCAGAATCATCTTCATAAACCCTTCTGGCCATGCTTCTTTTGATGCAGCCCAGAAAGCTAACCTTATCCTGGATACCCCAGGACAGGGTTGGCTTTCTGGTCCGTACTCGCACATTGTTGGCTCATGTTGAGCTTTTCGTTAACCAGCACCTTGGAAGTCTTTCTTCTCGAGACTACTTTTAATCCATACTCCACCCAGCCTGTATTTGTTGTTGGGATTGCACCGACCCAGGTGCAGGACCTTGCATTTGGCCTTGTTGAATTTCATGAGGTTGGCATAGGCCCGCCTCTCAAGGCTGTTAAGGTCCCTCTGGATGGCATCCCTTCCCTGTAGTGTGTCCACAGCACTGTGCAGCTTGGTATTGTCCAGAAACTTGTACTCAGTGTTCATGTCACTGACAAAGATACTAAACGGCCAGTCCCAGTACTGATCCCTGAGGAACACCAGTCATCACTGGTCTTCACTTGGATGTGGAGCTGTTGACTACAACTTTCTGAGTGCAGACATCCAGCCAATTCCTTATCCATTGAGTGGTCCGTCCGTTAAATCCATGTGTCTCCAATTTAGAGACCAGGATGTCACGTAGGACAGTGTCGAATACATTGCACAGGTCCAGGTAGACGACATCAGTTGCTTTTCCCTTATCCACTGATGCTGTAACTCCACAGTAAAAGGCCACCAGATTTGTCAGGCACAATTTGCCCTGGGTGAAGCCATATTCGTTGCCACCTTATTTTCCATGTACCTTAGCAGAGGCTTCAGGAGGATCTGCTCCCTTATCTGGCCAGGCAAAGAGGTGAGCTGAGGGGCCTGTAGCTGCATCTTCCGTTTTGTCCCCCTTTGAAGATTGGGGTTATGTTTCCCCTTTTCCAGTGGGAACTTCACCAGACTGCTGTGACTTTTCAGATATAATGGAAAGCAGCTTAGCAACTTCATGCACGAGTTCCCTCAAGACGGATCTCATCAGGTCCCATAGCCTTGTACAACTCCAGGTTCTGTTAGGTGGTCTTGAACCTGATCTTCACTTATAGTGGGTGAATCTTCCTTTTCCCAGTCCCTGCCTTTTGTTTCTGCAACTTGGGCAGTGTGGCTGGAGCCTTTGCTTGTGGAGACTGAGGGGGAGAAGGGCTGGAGCCTTTGCTGGTGAAGACTGAGGTGAAGAAGTCAATAAGTACCTCAGCCTTCTCCATATTCCTTGTGACCAGGTCTCCTTTTTTCTTCCAGAGGGACCCACATCTTCCTTAGCATTCCTTTTGTCACTGACAGACCTGTAGAAGCTTTTCTTGTGACCCTTGATGTCCCTGGTCAAATGTAATTCTGTCTAGGCTTTTGCTTTCATAACTTGATCCCTGCCTGGTCAAACAGCTTCGTAATCCTCCCAGAACACCTGTCCATGCTTTTACTCTTTGTAGATTGCCTTTTTGCATCCAAGTATGTCCAGGAGTACCTTGGTCATCCATGCGGGCCTCTTGGTATTCTTGCCTGCCTTCCTCTTTGTTGAGACACACTGCTCCTGAATTTGGAGGAGATGGTCCTTGAATATATTGACCAGCTTTCTTGGGCCCCTCTGCCCTTCATGACTTTAGCCCATGGTAATCTATCAAGCATATTCGTGAAGAGTACAAAGTCTGTTCTCCTGAAGTCTAGGGTAGTGAGCTTGCTGTGTGCTCTCCTCACTGCCCTAAGGATCTTGAATTCTACCATTTCATGGAAGCTCAAGGGTAGCCTTGGCTACAGTGATGTCAGCCACTAGCCCCTCCTTGTTGGTGAGAGCAAGATGCAGCATAGCACCTTTTCTCTTTCGTTCCTGTACCACTTGGTGAAGGAAATTGTCATCAGTGCATTCCAGGAACCTCTTGGACTGCTGGTGCCCTGCTGTGCTGTCTGTCCAACAGACATCAGGGTGGTTGAAATCCCCCATGAGGGCCAGAGCTGGTGAAAACAAAGCCTCTCCTATCTGTCTACAAAGGCCCTCATCTGCTTGGCCTTCCTGGTCAGGTGGTCTGTAGCATACCCACAGTATGGTATCACCTTCTCGTGCTTTCCCTTTAACCCTGACCCATAAGCTCTCACTCGGCTCCTCATCCATTCCCAGGCCAAGTTCCATGGACTCCAGCTGGTCATTGACATAGAGGGCAACACCCCTTCCTCTTCTCCCCTGCCTGTCTTTCCTAAAGAAAGACATAGCTGGAGCAGGGAGAGCTGCTGCGTCTGGGGTACGTGGTTTATTAGCACTTGCTTTATGTATCATTTCACTGGCATTATCAGTACTGTTGTTGTTTTTTCTCTCTTTGTGGTGTTCTATTAAACTGCCTTTATCTTGGCCCACGTCCTGTTTTCTTTTCCTCCCAGTTCTCCTCCCCTAACACGCAGCAGGGGAGGAGGGAGCAGTGGCTTCAGCTGCTGGGGTTTAGCTGCCAGCTGAGGCTAAACCACGACACACGGCAAGGTTGGGGAAAGTAAATGTTCACCATGTTGCCAAAGTTACTAGCAGCACTGAATGTCGGAGCGAGTACCAGCCTCCTGCAGCCAAGGAGGGCTTCATGGAATTGCCTGGTTTGCTGTTGATTTTCTTTTTTTCTTTCCACTTACTGTGGTGAGTGTTTGATGTTGGGACCCTGATGCCAAGAGGCCCTGTGCAGAGCACAGGCTTGGGGAGGGACAGAGTTGCTACTAGGAGGAGCAAGAACTGTTGCCTGCAAACTGCTCAAGAACTAATGTCTCTCAGCATTGACAGTGTTAGTGATTCCTACAGTTGTGGAAGAAGAATTAACTTCTTGCTGGCTATTTATATGTCCATTATAGGTTGTTTTTTTTCCGTTAAGAGCTGTCAACTTAAGAGCCTTCATACATACTTTAGAAAAATATGCTGCAAACTGTGATAAGCAAGATCACTGGCAAGACGTAGTCTGGGCTCTGTTTTGCATGGTGGTAAGTGCCTCCTCCCTGCTGACAAGTGTGGTTCTGGAGAAAGCCAGAAGTGGTTGGATAGCACAGCCAACGTACATGTGAAACCAGTGCTTTTTGTAGCAGTTGGTCAGGTATAGGTTGTCACTGGACTGTTTCTGCCTGTTGAAATGGAGCTGCTGGTAAAGAGAAGAAAACCTGAACTGAGTAGTGAGTGAACTGGGCACTGGGAAAGTGTCCTCCCCCTTCCCCTGTGTTGTGGTTTGAGGCTTGGAATGGGGGCATGACCTTCCAGCAACTGGGAGGACCCCGGGTGGGGGTGAACCATTGTGTGGGAAGGGGAGGGAATACACACTCTGATAAGAGGCAAGAAGTGGGTTCTAATTTCACTCCTGCCTTGGAGCTCGAAGAGGGAAGTTGTCCTTTCACTTCGTGGGACCCTGGAACCATTTCTGAGTGTTTTGTATATTTTATTTTTTGTATTTTTCCCCTAATCTTTGTATATATTATTTTCCTTACCTCCCTTTTTCGTTTTCTGTTCCTTGTTAAACAATATACTTCATTTTTTTTTTCCAAAGTGTCTCTCTCTCAGGGGGGGGAGAGGTGAGTACATAGTTCTGTTCCATGTGGGTCCTGCCCTGAACCCCTTTTTACACGGAACCAGGACACCCTGCCACTTTCCTTCCATCCCTCCATGTGCCTGCCCCACCAAACGAGATCACGAGACTTAGAGTAGGAACAACAGTTAAAAGGGCAGTCGTTTTCACCTGATTTTTTTTTTTTTTATATTACTTAATTGTTAAAGATACAGCTAAAGATTGAAAGTGGTATATGGGTTTTGACCTAGAGAATGGGGGGGTTAACGTAAACTATAACCACTGTGCAGAAGTACAGCGTTAAGCAAGGCGATTTCCTTGTCTGTCTGTGAGGTGTGGCTGGGCATGTACTATTACCCACACTGTGGAATCTGGAGGGACTCTGGTTTCTTCTTGTCTTCTGTCCCACCATGTCTTGCTGTTGTAGCTGTAGCCCTTCTGATAGGGCTGTTCCACAAATTGTTTTTCTTTCTTTCCTACAGTGGGTCACACTATATCGTGTCCTGCACTGTTCTGTGCATCTCCTTTCCTCCTGTGTGTTAATTCTATGGCTTAGAGAGTAGGATATTTCTTCTTGTGTTCTCATCTGTGACATTGCTTTTCTGCTCTTTCATCTCCTTTTTTTTAACCTTCTTCTCAGTTGTTTTATCAGAGGTGTGGTAAGGCTTTTCTCAAGTCTAAGCTGTTATGCTTTTGAACAAATCATTTTGTATAAAGTATAGTTTATACTTATGAAATATACTTAACTTGTAGGCAAGACTGATTTTTTTTTTTTTTTTTAAATGTTCAACTGTGTATTTCACCAAGTTTAAGTTACTTCTGAATATGCAAATCTGATTACAAGTTTGGAAAAAGAGACAACTGAATTTCAGTGTGAACCAGGTGATGCAATTTTGGGCCAATACAGAACTGTCCTGCCTTTTCTGAGACGTAGTTTCATCCATGGTGCTGGTCCATTCTAATAAAAGTAAGAGGCTGTTGTCAACCAATGAATCTTTACATTCTTAAGTAACAATAGCAGACCAGTTTGGTATGCTCAAAAGCATGTCTGAGACTGTGGTTTTCCAGACTAGTATTTCTTCTTACTTTTATTCCTAACCTGGGGGGGGCGTTGGTGAACATTGTGATTCTTCTGTATCAGTCATGCTCATTAGGAGCTTGCATATTTAACCAGAGACATCTAGTTAAAGAATGCCAGCTTGTCTTGTTGCCATGTGTTGACTAAGTTAACTTTATAGCTTGAGGACATGCTGTCAGTTGATAAAAGAACTGTAGACAAACCAAGTAGCAAAATTGTAGCAAAACCAAGTTTATATCCATAATGCAGGGAGGTAAATGTCTGAAATATATCCTTATCTTTCTTCAGAGGCATGGTTCAACTTGCAAGTGAAATGTCCTTTGGAGAAGCGTTCTGCCTAGGTGTGACCAATTTAAGTCTGGTTTTTGTCCTAGGGTAGAGGAGGATTTTAAAATGACAGACAAGCAAGATGGTAGAACTACCTGAGATTGTTCAGTTACCTTGTAGAACAAATCTAGGAGGCTTATCTGAACTGTGAGTGGGGAGAACAGGGGGAAAATTAGTTTAAAGCCTGTTTGGATTAGAGATCTAAATGGCTGTGAGGTGGATGAAAAGTCATGGCAGTCAGGTGAGGTCCCTAGTGACTGGAAGAAAGGAAACATCACAACCAGTTTTAAAAAGGGTAGAAAGGAAGACCCTGGGAACTACTGTCCTGTCAGCCTCACCTCTGTGCCTGGGAAGATCATGGAGCAGATCCTCCTAGAAGAAATGCTGAGGCACATGGAGGACAGGGAGGTCACTCAAGACAGTCAGCCTGGTTTTACCTGGGGCAAGTCCTGCCTGACCAATCTGGTGGCTTTCTACAATGAAGTAACTGCATCAGTGGACAAGGGAAGAGCTGTGGACATCATCTATCTTGACTTTGCCAAGGCCTTTGACACCCTCCCCCATAGCATCCTCCTTTCCAAGTTGGAGAGATGGGGGTTTGATGGGTGGACTGTTCAGTGGATAAGAAACTGGCTGGACGGTTGCACCCAGAGAGCAGTGGTCAATGGCTCTACATCTAGCTGGGCAAAAGTGACAAGTGGTGTCCCTCAAGGGTCTGTACTTGGACTGGTTCTGTTTAATATCTGCATTAATGACACAGTGCCACTGAGTGCACCCTTAGCAAGTTTGCTGGTGATACTGAGCTGGGTGGTACAGTTGACATGTCAGAGGGACCTGGACAGGCTGGAGAGGTGGGCTTAGGTGACCCAAGTGCAGGGTCCTGCATCTGGGCAGGGGCAATCAGCATTATCAATACAGGCTGGGAGAGGACATGCTAAAGAGCAGTCATTGGACAAAGGCTTGCGGGTACTAGTAAATGAGAAGCTGGACATGAGCCACTAATGTGCAGCGGCAGCCCAGAAGGCAAACTGAACCCTGGGCTGCAGCAAAAGAAGCGTGGCCAGCAGATAGAGGTGATCCTGCCCCTCTGCTCTGCCCTGGTGAGACCTCACCTGGAGTGCTGTGTCCAGCTCTGGAGCCCCCAGCACAAGAAGGACGTGGAGCTTTTGGAACGTTTTCAGCCACAAAAATGATCAAAGGGCTGGAGCAGCTCTCCTGTGAGGCCAGGCTGAGGGAGTTGGGGCTGTTCAGCCTGGAGAGGAGGCCCTGGGAGGACCTTATAGTGACCTTCCAATACCTGAAAGGGGCCTACAAGAAAGCAGGGGAGGGACTATTCACAAAGATTTGTAGTGACAGGACGAGGGGTAATGGCTTTAAGCTAGAAAAGGGTAGATTTAGGTTAGACATTAGGAAAAAATTCTTCAGTATGAGGGTGATAGATCACTGGAACAGGTTGCCTGAAAGGTTTGGAAGCCTCATCTCTGGGGGCATTCAAGATCAGGCTTGATGAGGCTCTGAGGAGCCTGACCTAGTTATAGATGTCCCTGCTTATTGCAGGAGGATTGGACTTAGATGACCTTTGGAGGTCCCTTCCAACCCAGTACATTCTATGATTCTGTAAAACTAAAAAATAAAGTTTGCTTTTCTAAAAAAAGCCAATTAAGGAAGAGCTTTTGCATGGAAGAAGGAGGTAAAAAATCTGATCTTCATCTGGCTGCGAGAAGCTTGAGATATTATATTAGATGTTGAAATTTGGGATTAGTGGAAGGGAGATAGCCTTGAATGGGAAGTAGATGGTAGTGTGTCAACGTAGAAGCCTAGGTTGTATTTACCAGTGAGATTTCTGAGAGAATATGAGGAGTCAAAAGAGAACACAACCTTATAGGATCCTTAAAGAACTGTGTTGTGGATTAGGATAATTTTTCCCCAAATGGTGTGATTGACGGTGCAAGCAAAGAGAGAAAAGAAACAGAAGACAGTCATACAAGTGAGCATAAGGAGACAGCTCGTTGTTGGGGAAAGGGTAATAACACAAGGAGAGTGAGGATTAACAACTGATCCAGAGTTATGGGAAGAAGTCATTAAAGATCTCAGGAGGATAATTTCAGTTTGATGTAAGAGGCAGAAGACAGTGAAAAAGTCTAAAATGAAGAGGAGTTTCAGGCAGGGAGCAAAAATAGCTTTCCATGAGTGTCAAGTGTGTATAGGACAAGATTTAAGCCTTTTTTTGGTTGCTTCTCATTGCATGATAGATTGATTTTGAGAGTTTGGGGGGGGTGGTTTTTGAGCACCTGAGTAAAGTATCTTTTGCATTTCTCTGGGATTGCCAGTTTTCAACTGCTAGGCTTGGGATTAATGAAAAAATTCCCATTCTCAATGGCAAGGACTGTTGCATTTTTTGCCTTTCTATGTGAAGCTCAACTATACAGTTAAAATTATTGAGGAATTTCACCTATTAGTTTGCTCAGTTGCTGTAGACTTTAAGACATGAGTAAGACTTTTTAGACAGGTTTCCTGTGACACGTCAGTTGTGCCTGGTCCCTTGCAGGAATGTATTCTGAGGTGGAATAAATATTTTGTGGACATATCTGGAGTGTATCTCTGTCGCAGTCAAAGGGTAAAAGGATGAGACAGGCATGTATCATATTGAGTTATCTTCCCAATTTGAGTTATTTGAGTTTAAGTGTTTTGTATGTTGTGACACTCCATCCAGTCTCCATTAAACTCATGCTACAGATAGTAGAAGTTTTGTCTTGTGGTAAGGAATTCCACAGGCATGATAATAGGTGGTGTGAGTAATCATGTTCCCAGCTGGACTTCAGATCTGCTGAGTGCTACATCTCTATACTTCATACTGGAGGAATTAAATTTATACATTTCATACAGGGCCTGGTACAACCACAAACGGCTAAAACTAGTGATAAGTTTTGAACAATATTAGGATGTTTCTGGTGTAGTGCAGTGTAGTAGGAAAGAGGAATGGAGTGGAGCGGCATTGAACTCAAGTACTTTATGAAGAAGATCATAAAACTTGCTTCTATTAGCAGCCCTGAATGACTTTAATTATGCAAGAAATCTCTTCTAGCCAAGTACTTAGAGTGTGGGAAGAAAGTCTGAAAGTAAATGAGCAGTCCTGAACGCTGGTATAGCCGGAGCGTGGAAAAAAAAAAGCCTCCAAGTACTTCAGCTGTCTGCAGATTCTGGATAGGATCACATCGTTCTGCTTTTTCACTCACTGTGAGGTCTAAAAACTTCTTGTGGAAGCTTCTAAACTGGAAGTAATACATTGGTAAAAAAAATAGTTTCCCTTTCTTCTATGTCCAACGACAGAAGACCGTATAGTTTTGGGTTCTTTGTTTTGTGTATTTTGGGTTTTTTTTACATTTAAGAGTAATTAGAGGTGATTTGTATAAAAACTGTATAAATTTGGGCCAGTGAGGTTCTTTTCCACTTTGTGTCGATGCGCTTCATGTGTCACAGTTATATATGTATTAGAAAGTTTATGAAGGTTCTCAAAATACACATGTGACACTGAGCTTTTCAAAGGGAAAATTTGTACTTTTAAGACTTAGAGAAACTAAACAGGATTGTGTATGCTGTGCGTGGGGACAACTCTTATTTCAGGTTTCTCGCTCTTGTCACACCTTGGTTAATTAGTACATCTGCCTTTTAATTAGACAAGCAATCTTGTGGTTTTCTCTGCTGTCATGAAGACTGGAAAAATCAGATATTTTTACCCTACCTAAATTCTTAGCATAAATTAATTCATCATGCATGCACAACTAGGCTCCTTCAAATGTTCTGTTTTTAAATCTGGTACTTGATGCTATTTTTTTTGTTTTTTAACTAAAGATTTGCATCTTACTTTCTGGCGTTATGCTGTGAGTCTGTGCCTGAAGCTTAGAGTAGTAAGAACTGCATTTCTCTAGGCATTCAAGCTGTTCTACAAGTTTCATCTGCCAAGTATAAGGGAAGTTCGGAGAAGAGATGTTCAGGCAGAGGAATCAAGACTTTTTTACTTTTAATTACATACCTGGTTTAGCATGACTAGGTTTTTCCTAATCAAAAACAGTTTAAAATTCTCATGTCGTATCAAACGTGTTGAAGAAACGGAGTGAGTTTGCAGCCTGTGCCAGTGGATACTTGCTGAATGTATCTGAATGTTTTGGAATTTTATGCACCATACCAACAGGGTGATAAAATGAAGTAAATAGTAGCTTACTTTAAAGTAAACTCTGCTTGCTACAGTTTGGGGTTTTTTTAAATATACTTAGGCAGTAGGCTGTGGAGAGGGCATGATGAGGACAGCTAGCCCAAACTGACCAGAGGAATGTTTCATGCCATTTAACATCTTCCTCTGCGGTAAAAGGCAGGGGAGTTTTTCCAGAGTTGCTGTTGCTCAGGGACTGGCTGGGCGTTGGCCTACTGGTGGTGAATGATTACTTCTGGATTGCAAGGAAGACTTTTTTTTTTTCCCCTTCTTTTTTTTCTTTCACTTACTAATTTACCTTTATCTTGATTTAGTTTTCTTGCTTTTGTCCTTGCAGTTCTCTTCCCCCATCCTATTGAGGGCAGACTGGGCAAGCAGCTGAGTGGTGCTTAGCTGCCTGCAGAGTTAACCCACTATGCAGGCACTCAGTGTTGGATAAATTGAAAGCAGTGTGTTTTGAAAAGAGAATAATTTCATCTACTTCCATTTTATTGACACAGTCTTAGATTGCAAAGTTAAACAATATTGAAAACTTGCCAGTATAAGATCAATGGCTTGTCATCTGGAATGCCTCAGGCAACATTGAGTACTGCTTTTTAAGAGTATTCTTGAAATAAGCAGAGCTTAGTAATTTCTTAAGAGATGGAGAGTCTGTAGAAAGTAATGAGAGAGGAATATATTGTTCGGAGTGTTTCGTTTACCTCATGATGGGCTAGGGAGGCACTCAACCAGATGGAATGCAAGTCACAAATCCAAAAACAATTTAAAAGTATTTTAATTCCATGTCTAGTAAGTTGTATTTAAATTCATGGCTTTGTGTGTTTAAGTAAACTAACCAACCAAAGCTTTAATATTTGTAGAGGATGAGTATGCTACCTGGAGATGAAAGTAGCTGCTTTTAGGAAGAGTTGCAACAGTTTAGAGAGGGATGTGAATTCTAGCCCTTCTTGTACACTTTCTTGGCCCCCTGCCTTTAAACATTTGGAGTGTGATTATCAGTGCTCTTCTGATCACAGTTAGGGAACTAGCCCTCAAAAGTTAGAACAATGGTATGGAGTCCCGTGTTGACTAGGCACAGCACGCTTGATCCAGTGTGGTTTAGTGATGGTACATTCTTGAGCAAATACTTGTATATTGACATAAGTCAGTCCATTGTGTTCCACATATGAGTGCCCCTTAGCTGCACTGGAGGTGTGAGTGGGTGTGGGTAAGCAATGTCTTTGCTCAGGACGCATTGGGTAGAATGGTAACACATTGTAAAATGGGTAAATTCTGTTCAACTTCCCTGGGAAACAAAGTTTAATGCGATGGAATTGTCTCACATTTGTCTTAACGTTGCTTTTTCCTGGAAGATGGCCAGAGCTTCCTGCCATGAAGTCTGAACAGCTGTATTTCAAACCCTTCGTTTTATAGAGGATGAGATGTTCAGTGTCATCTTATGCTTTCTTTGCCACAGAGGGTGTTAATTTTATCTGCTAGTGCTGTAAGAAGTGGCTGATTTTGTTAAATATTTGTCCTTCATACCTGAGATAAGAAGCTAAATGTGGATCTTATGTTTGGATTTTTACCAGGAAACCTAATATGCTGGGAGGCAAAACTAGTAACCTAACAAAAAGGTAGTTTGTTTATCTTCAAACACACTGAATTTTGTGAGCATATTGCTGGCATTTTTTAGTCGTGTAGATACCAGGGAGAAAAAAATGTTACATTTTAAAGTGTATGTGTTGAGGTAAGTAAATCAGTACTTTGAAGTGATATTTTAAAATGTATACTACTTGGAATAGTCTCACTATTGTACACACAGTACTGTTTACTTGTATAGGATTTTCCTGAAGCTCCAAGGTATGTTACACATACCTTAGGTACATACATAGCACTTAGCACTGTAGTTAGCTCACTGTAGCTAGGCTGAGGTAAAAATGGAACCAGCTAACTGGTTTTGAGAAGTACAAATACCAGATTTTCAGAGCTGTCCAGTCTTTCCACTTTCAGGGAATAACTTTACATTAATTTTTGAAGTGTTTCTCAGTCTCTTCAGTCTCTTTATCATCTCTCCCTGTGCTGTGTGGAAGCATTTTTAACTTGCTGAGACTATGCCAGTTTCTGCTCTGATGTTAGAAAAGTGATGTAAGAGTTATTTAGGGATGTAGCCCTGAATTTCTTACTGAATCAGGAATGACCTGATTTGCAGAAATAAATTTTTTAGTGTGCGTTGCTTAAATGCTTGTGGCTGCAGTACTAAATATATATCAGCAATGCTGTTACAAATACTTATTGTCCACAGAAATAGTTTACATGAATAAAAGAAATGAGGAAATTAAGTGCTATGGTTCTGTTTAATCTGTTTAGGTGATAAGACTCTACTTTGCAAATTTTTGCAATATGGTACATTTTTCATTTTAGTTTCCTTGGGACTTCACACTTGCGTAGCTGAGTGTGTGTTTTGGTGTCTTCCAGAATCACTGCTTGGCTGATTCATGATGCACAAGTAGATTGCCTTCTGGTGTATGATTAAGCTATGCCTTGAACACATCTTGCAGCCTGTATTGGCAGCTTCTGTACTGTTCTTTAGTATTGTATGGTCCATGCTCCTTCATGCGCTTTGCTTTTGAAAATTGTTTGCTGAATCAATTTTCAAATTGTTGTGAAAAGCTAAACCTTTTCTCATCTAAAAATCTTAGGTATATAAGTAACTTTAAAAGAAAACCCTTAGCAATTACAATTTGGAAAGAGATCCCCTAACTAAGTAGCATGAATTCCTAGGTTGTAAGTATTGTGAAATAAATTTAGATGCTCCTGGTTACAAAACAGAGGGATCAAAAGATAATGGTCATGGACAAAATGGTTTGGAATAATATTGAGCATTTTTTGTCTGAATAATATGCAAGCGTTATTCAGTTTAGTGGATTACAGTCATAAGGGTGAGTATTTTGGAGTAGACTGGAAATTTTCTCACAGAGAACTGATTTTTGTCAAAAAATGCTGATGTGATTCAGCCACTCCATGGGAATCCTGTCAAAACTCCTGATGGAATTGATAAACCCGTTTTGGAGTCTGCCTACGGTGCTGGAGCTGCCATCTCCTGGCAGGCAGCCCCGGAGGCTGAGGGTGCTCCTGCTCCCCATGTTCCCAGGCTTCGGGGCCATGTGTCCTCCTCCTGGCTGGGGGCAGGGAGGAAACTGCTCTGCAATGATGACTTCGGGGAGCCTGGCTGGTAGCTGGAGGGGAAAAAAAAAAATAAATTAAGGCTGAGTTGCTTTCCAAATCAGTTTCCAAATCACCTTCTTGGAGCAGGGTTTTTCTTTAGTTTGGTATGATTTGGGTGTGAGGAGAGGATGGAGTGGTGGGGAGGCAAGGTTTTAAAGGGAATGCTCTTCAGGGTGAGGTTTCTGCTTTACAGCAGGCACTGAAGGAGGTGGCATCTATGCACAGATGGTCGTAGACCATACTGTACCCGTCCGGGAAAATGATTAATCAATACTACAGTGATTTATCCTAGCATTTAGTTTTTTTTAATTTAGCCTTCTGTTTCTCTGCTGAGGAGTTCTGTAAGAGAATGTTCTAAATGTGCTGCTGATTCAGGATCCTGGTGTTTCTTGAAAGTGATCAAAACAGTTCCCTAACTGTGTGTTTTTTATCTGATCTTGTTGCAAATGGCAGTGAAGAGAAGTAATGTTCCATCCATTTTTCTAATTGTAAGTTGCATAAATATGGCTTGGATTTTAATGAAGAGGACTTGGGGAGGTAATACCAAGGAACAGTGAATGATAAGTGAGCAAGATGCTTAATGTACATTTTTCATAGTCCTGTATTGCATTGCTGTAGGGAACATTCATTCTGATATTTAGCAGGTTTTCAGAGCTTGCCTTTCTGACTTTATTGATCTCTTAAAAGGAAGGCTGTAACTTCATAAATCTTCTTTTCAGCAAAATTAAAAAGTAAACAGAACTTTTTAGATCACCTCAAGTGGCATTATTTACTCCAGTGTAATTCATCAGTAGAGTTGAAACTTTCAGGTTCCATTTGCTTCATGAGGTACTGGAGGATGTTGTTGCTGTGTATGGAGAATCAGTGCTGGAGGAAGAAAGTGTCTTGCAGTGAGAACAAGACTCCTTCTCTTTTTCTCTTCATCTTTGCTTAAGTGCTAATCGTCCTTCCACTGCTTGGCTTTTCTTCCTTATCCTTTTCTATTCCCTCACCTAGGTGTAGATTTTGCCACCCTGGTTTCTTTTATTACTGCCTTGAAGTTTTCTGCCTAAGCTAGGACGTGTCCCCCCTCTGTGCTCAGCTCTAACACTTCTCCTGGGCTCTCCCTTCCCTGTGGCATTCCTTGTCCAAAAGGAGACATCTTTTCTCCTAATCACAGCGTGAGAATTGTGTGTTCAGAGTGTGCTTCCATTGCATTCTCAACTGTTTCAAACAGTTCTCCCCTTTGTGGTAGTTCATCGTATCTATTTTACTGCCTTCTGCCTCATTTAGCTCTTCAATCTGTCTTCCCTCTGTCCTTCTTGGTTGTTTCCCACCAATCTGCTGATGGGGATGCCGGCTCCTAGTATATGCGTGCTTTCCCTGCCTAATTCTTAAGTTTGTCTGCCTCTTTCCTCCCCTTTCTCCTTCATGTCCAAATGCTTTCCTGACTCTCTGTTCCTTGCCTTCCCCCTCAGTCCGTCTGTGACCCTCTCAGTATTAGAATTTCTTTTGCCACCTTTTATATCAGTGGTGAAGTAACTGAGGTAGTTGGAAAGGTAGACCTGAAGTATCTGTGGGGGCTCTACCTCAATGCAGTGGGAGCTGTACTTGGAGGAAAATAGCCTTGAGCTGAAGACTGGGACACCTGCCTTGTGAGTACAGGCTGAGAGACCTGGGGCTTTTTAGTCTGGAGAAGGGAAGACTTAGGGGGGATCTAATTAATGTGTATAAATATATGAGGGCTGGGTGTCAAGAAGAAAGGGGCAACATCTTTTCACTTACGCCCTCTGATAGGACACAGGGCAATGGTCACAAGCTGGAGCACAGGAAGTTCCACCTCAACATGAGGAAGAACTTCTTTACTGTAAGGGTTCCAGAGCACTGGAACAGGCTCCCCAGGGAGGCTGTGGAGGCTCCTTCCTTGGGGACTTTTAAGACCCGTCTGGATGCGTTCCTGTGTGACCTGTCCTAGACTAGATGGTCCTGCTCTGGCAGGGGGGTTGGACTTGATGATCCCCAGAGGTCCCTTCCAACCCCTAACATTCTGTGACTCTGTGAACACAACACATCAAAATTGATCATGATTGCACCTGATGTGTGTGGGAGGTTGGAGCACTCCTCTGAAATCCTCCTAGATTTTAATCAAGTTCTTGAAAATATTTGCTCTGGTTTTGTAAATATATATACTGGAGGCAGAGGGAACTTGTCACCCAATGCTGAGGGGACAGGTTCTTTAAGGGATCCTTGCCGGAATGATGATGACACTAAATCACAGTTACAATTAAAGCTTTATTTTCTTAACAGTACCTTATGATTAGTATAGCACAGTTTATTATTAGAATGGCACAGGATTTCTACAAGAAGAGTCAATATTGTACATTTTATAAGTAGTGTAGTACAGAATTTATAATAAACTTAATTTGTAATTTCTAATAATCTGGACCCTCAGCACATCAGATCCATTCTTTAATACATGGCTTGCTGTAAAAAAAAAAAAAAAAAAAAAAAGTCATAATCTATGTTTGAAATTAATGTGGAAGAATGAGTCGCTTCCTCAGTCCTCGGAGGAAGCAGAGAATGATGGAAGCATCCCTGACCACCAGCAGGTTCCAGGTCTTGTTGTCCAGCAGCAGCTACAGTCCAGGTTTGTCCCTTAGGCCCAGTTACTGCTTGATTTTATAGACAGTGTTTTGGGTGCTGTTGTGTTTCCCTGTTGCGAGATGGGGTCATCATCACCAGCTGGTGGCCCACAGTGTGTTGGGACCTTCAAGACTGGCAAAAGAAGGGAAGTACTTGGCCTGTCACCCAGGAACCTTGAAGCCACTAGGGAGGGGAAGAAGAAATCTGTTATATTTATCTACTTGCTTCACAGGACCTTCAGGGCCTGATAATGAGGGGAAAGAGACTGAGTGTGTGACCTGCACAATCACAGAGAGTAACTCCTTGCCTCATAAAATGATGCTGGTTGTACTAACCACATTGCCATGGGTTGGGAGCAGGGGGTGCCTGTTTCAGAACGACCCTGTGGACAGTTGGTTTCTGTGTGAACCATTAGAGACTTAAGGAACAGAGGTCAGAGTCTTACAATGGACAGTTGGTGACAATATTTGCGAAGATAGATGTACCCAGGCTCCCTCTTAATACTAGTGACGGTTAAAAATAACGATTAAGGGTGTTTTATTCTGGAGGAATGCCCTACAAGTGATTAAAAGCCAGTGTTAACTTCTAGGATGGGAAGAAATTACTTAGATTAATAAGGTGCATTAAAAAGTAATGGAATGTGTAAAACTCATTTAAGGCTGAAAATCAAGATTGTAGAGGAGTAGGCTACAGGATGGTTTTTCCAAGGAATTAGTAGAAATTGTCTTTTTCAAGTGTTTGTGTTGACTGGATGAGATACACAAATATCATGTAAGAAGCATTTTCAAATTAATGGGAGGGAGACTGTGAAGCAAAATATTCCTTTAATTTGTCTTTTCTGAGAGAGCATATGTTTGCGTTCTAGAAATGCAATATGTAGCATAACCTCTAGTGGCATTCACAAAGCCACTTGAAATAGACTGCTGGTTTTCACTGTCATCCTGAAGTAGGACGTAGGGCACTTAAATACCCATGGAAGTGTAAGTGCAAGGAGCAAAAACTAGGCTCTGATCCAAAGCCAGTTGAAGCTGATTAAGAGAATGCTTTTGGCTACTGAAGACTCTGGCTTAGGCCACTAGCAAACTAGAATTGAGTCTCAGGTGTTCAGACAGACTTATGTTCTTAGTTAAGCCTCTGAGTTTCTGTTCATATTTGAGGTGCACAAATCTGTCTGTGATTATAGGAGATGTCCCAGTGTGTGTACCACCTAAAGTGTTATGTATTTTCACTACTGAGTTCTAGAAATAGTAAGTGGGTAATACTCAACACCTTAACTACATGTAAATCACAAGATAATGCAGTGTTCCATTTTTGTGGGTTGACACTGCACACTGTTTAATCACAAGTATACCTAGAGAATGATACACTCATTTCTGTAAGATATGCCTAGAACAGAGTAGAAGCAAGGAAAATATCTTTACGTTGCATAGTTTGCAGTTGTTTGGCTAGTTTTAGTGTGCATCTCCATTCTTCTCATCCTACTAGACTTAAACTTTTCAAATAGTGAAACAGAAGAATGTTTTTCCAATAGGAAGTGTCTGTAGAGTTGCATATATAGGTTAAAGCGAGAGGTGATGGTCTGCCTGACTCAGATGACTGCTTTATTTTACTTGTTTGTGTGTTTATCTTCTATTTTAGACACAGAAAATAAAATGTTTACATTTTATCATACTGGTTTTTTGCATGCAGTCCAAGTTAGTTCTTTCATTTTAATTCCACTTGGCATATTGCCACACTTTATTTTACAGCTGGGCCTGAACTTTTTAGAGATATATGTAGTTCGTTAGTAGCTGTGTGGTGTGTCTCCAGTTTCTTCAAGAGGAAAAGAGTTGGAAAGTCACTTTAGGAGTTGGGTCAAGATTTCATTCCAAATGTTAATCCAAGTGTAGAGATGTTTTTTTTCTTGTAGCTGAGCTAGGTTGCTCTATATACTATTCACCAATAAAACTTTACAGAGTGCCAAAAAGATTTTGAAAAACTCTTATCTAGCAATCTGTAAAGCATCATGAAAAGCAGGTTGTAGCAACTGAGGTTCAAAACATTGGTGCCAGGTTGGGAGGATAAATTATAACATGTTTTAATTAAATTCTTTTATATTTGATTTATAGGTTCCTGCAAGATGTGGAGTGACCGTCCGAGACAGCCTAAAGAAAGCTCTGATGATGAGAGGTCTTATTCCAGAATGCTGTGCAGTTTACAGAATACAAGATGGGTATGGTTTGTGTGATGCTTTTTGCTCTTTAGAATCTAAAATATCAAATTCTATCCAACATCGTGGAAGTTGTATCATTCTGAACTTTGGAAACAATACTTAGCACTAAAACAATTTGCACCTTGAAGCCATGTCTGAAAAGAATTACAAGTTCCTAGAAAAAGATTTAATCACTTTAAGAACTAGCATAATGTACAGTACTGAGAGCTTATATACTGCTGGCAGAACATTTTTTCATCAAACTTACACTAACCTATGAAGTATTAAATAGGTTTAACTTAGGTTTATTTGACTTAGTTGTGCATTCTTAACTGAATGTAGAGCTCCTGTGGTGGGAAAAAAAGTTAGTTGCCAGCCCTAAAATTTTGTAGATTATTTTACTCCACAAAATTAGCCATCTCTTCAGAATTCTAATGGAACAGGTACTTTCACAAGCACTTTATTTGATCAGAAAGGTATCTGTCACCTTGGAACAAGAGAATCAGGCACTACTGGAGCTGATTGAAAATGCGCAATGCGCTCATGCAGTTTGTCCAGGGAAGGTTTGCTTTCCTTAGCCTGTGCCGAGTTTAATGTCTTGCCTTTGAAGTTCCCTGTGGTTAGAGACTGTGTAGCAAACCTCCACAGCACAGCTTTCTACCTGATCTCCTATCTTCATTAGGAGACCTGCAAGGGCTTGTGTGCTGGTGCTAATAAAAGGCTTCTTTACACTTTAGAGAGAAGAAGCCAATTGGCTGGGACACTGACATTTCCTGGCTCACAGGGGAGGAGTTACACGTGGAAGTCTTGGAGAATGTGCCTCTCACGACACACAATTTTGTATGTACTGTTTTCTATGAAGTATTGAATAGGGTTAAGTCAACTTTGTACTTTCAAATTCAAATTAAGAACTTTGAGTAATATTTTGTCTCTGTGGGATGTGGTGGGGGTTGCGAAAGAAGTTTCTAATCACAATAGTTGAAGTGAATTGGATAGAATTGTAATGGAAATAAGTGATGTTAGAGTACCTGATCACCCTTAAAACTTTCACATTTGCATGGAATACACCCTCTAAAATCTATAAACGTAGCAGGGTTTAAATGAGCACTGCATTGCAGAGCTGTAATAATAATCTCCTATATTTGTGTTGCTGTATCTATAAAATGTATTCTGGGCCTCGCTGCTGGCTCTGCAGCAGCAATTAACTAATGAACTAACTATTCCCAGGGCAGTGCTGACATCACCAGTGATGCTAGTGCATAAATATGTTTTGACCTGATAAGGCACCAAGTAAATGGAAGCTGCTAAACAGAATCCATCCAAACGGTTCCACCTACTTACAAAATCCTGGAAGAAAAATGTTTGTCACTCTGAGAAGAAAGACCTATTATTTAATATTGGTTTTGGTTAAAAATTCTATTTGCAAGCTGCTTAAACTGTTTTACTTGAGCTAGTTTGGCTATGGCTACTTAAATGAAAGTCTAGTAAGCTTAACATTTTTCGTATATATATCCTCCTGAAATTTTGATTTTTACATGTAGTAAAACAACTAGAGTGTGTTTTTATGCCAAGTATTGCTAAATTTGAAAATTCATTTCCTCCCTGTATTACGGGGATAATATATCTTCACCCTTTCTAAGTTTTAAATGTTTTTGAGTTTCAATAATCAAAATAACTATAAATATAACCATGCATAGAAGCTATGTATATAAGCCAAATGTGTATTTCCAGTCCCGTGAGTGCTGGACAGAAATGTCATTTGGCTCCTGGAAAAATGAGAATATGAGATAGTATTCCAGCAGCTCTTGTTTTTATAGATTATATCCAATGAAATTCTGAATGCTTGTTTATAGCATGACGGTAATGTGCTATTTTGCTTCAGATATGTTCCTGGTTTTCTTACTGCTAACAAAGTGAAGAATTAATTCCAATAAATAGTTGAAAGGAAATTTTAATGCATGAAGACTTTGGAAAAGGGGACAATCTTGTATGTAAATTGTTTCGATATATAAAACCGTAGCTCCAGCATCAAAAAAGAGGCTTTGTAAGTGTATTGGAGGGAGGTAAAAGCAGGCAGCCTATCTTAGGCTTACGTAAGGACTCTAATTATGATTATTTTTTACAACGTAGGTACGAAAAACATTCTTCACATTAGCATTCTGCGACTTCTGTCGAAAGCTGCTTTTCCAGGGATTCCGCTGCCAGACGTGTGGCTACAAATTTCACCAGCGCTGTAGTACAGAAGTGCCACTGATGTGTGTTAATTATGACCAACTTGAGTAAGTAATCACAATTGGGTTTAAGGTTGAGCCTTTTATTAAGTTTACAGCTGTCAGAGATTACTTATGTGAACTCTGTAATTTGGGAAGTCAGAGGAGATGCCTGAAAAAATACAGGAGCCCCACTGTTCTTATGAGACTGCATAAGTCATATTCTTTCTGTGCTAGCTCAGACAACTAGTTCATATATTTTTTTTGCTGGACTATGAAATGCTTTCTTTGAAGCATGAATGGGGTGACTGAACACTTGACTGCAGCAGACAGACTTCTTATTGTTCAGTTGTTGTTCTTAATTGAAACCGGTTCTTCATTGTGTGATGGCTAGGGCCCTGTTTAAGTGTTTCGAAGGTGGTTTAGGTACGGGTTTATTCTCTTCAGCCCGAAAAAAATGTTGAGACACACTAGTTTAGCGTGGTGAGATTGTAGTTGGGTTTGCAGTCACTGAAAATAAATCCATTAATAAGTTTGATGCCTAAGTAAGAAACATAAAAGAGAACATCCCAAACAGTCATGTGTTCTTGAATTTAATTATTGATCTATTTGTATAAGTCTTTGATGTAGGCTAGGGATCTGGTATAAACTGGCTCTGTGTTCTATTTGATCATTTTCAGCAGAGGCTATTAAGTCTTTTAAATAGACTTTCATGTAAGGAATAATTTAAAATGCTAGTTTTCCCCCCAAGAAGAAGTTTAATTTCTGCTTATGTTGGTACTTGTAACTGTTTCCTTGGGCATCTCTAGAGTTTGTGCTCAGGGCTTATGGATGACATAGTTCAATTCATTTGGCATTTGTTTTTTGGCATTGTATCAGTGCTGGTATTTAAATAAGTTTGTATACTCAATATAGAAGTGTAGGTTGTGCATTCTGGAGGAACCAGGTGTTTGTAATTTCAACTAAAATATTAATAAATGTTTTCTGCAAAGGTGTGTTTAAGGCATGATCTTTCCATCCTTTTTCAAATAGTATTTTTGACAAATCTTTCAGATTAATATTTTAGCGTAGTGTTTATTGAAATATTTATCATTTGATCAGTGAGGGGTTTCTGTGGTGTTCAGTCCTTGACTGTTATATTGCAAAGTTTCTGGGTTTTGCACAAGTTAGGTTGTTTTTGTTTTGTTCTTGCCTCACAGTTTGCTGTTTGTCTCCAAGTTCTTTGAACACCACCCCATACCACAGGAAGAGGCCTCCTTAGGAGAGACCACCCCAGCATCTGGATCGTACACCTCAGTGCCCCCCTCAGATTCTGTTGGGTATTCCTGCTGTTTAATAACATAATATTTTGGTACTGTATGCTTAGAAACATTCAAAATACTGCTTTGCAACACTCTGTTTTTATAATCTGGTTTGTCATGCAAATATAGCCAGCTGTGTTTAGCTGCAAAGAAGTTAGTGTTTTCATTCACATAAATGATATAAATCAGTAGTGAACTGAAGTTAAACATCTGCCTAAGTGTCTGGAGAATTGTGGCCTTACCTGTTAAAGTGATTTCTTCTGCCTGATAGCTTAGACCTGGTCTAAACTGGAAAGATTTTATACTTAAAATTAATACAAACCAAAACTATATCCTCACAGATTCTTTTAGTTTGTGTTATCAGACTACAGTTTATTCGCCTTGAAGTGACATAGCTCTGTTTCAGAATATGCCACAGCACTGTGAGACTGGTGTGAACAGATACCATTTCCAGGTTCATAACACTGCTTTTGGAGATTTTCCACAGGCACGTTGCTTCAGTATCCTCCAAACCAGCTGTCTTCCTCTATTTAGATGTTGGGACATACCAATAGCATCTGTTTGCTGCACATCCAGGTTTTGTAAAATTAGACTTCTAAAACTGAGCACAGCCTTCATCCCCTGTATTTCCAATAAAGATTCTGGACCCTATCTCTGTGAAGAGATAAGTGATCGTATTTCGATTATGCTTCCACTATCTGGGAGATCTGGCCCAAAGGCCAGTATAAACCAATGCACACTCTTTTGATAATCCTGCAAGTTGTTTTTCGTCTACAAGCCAACGTGGATGAAAACAAATTATCGTGGTATAGAAAAATGCACTAATCCATATGAACTTATGACTGTTGGAGATCTGTCCCATGATGCTTTCAGACCGAATTCACAGGATGCTGTAAGAGTAATCTTCTCTAGCTTGTAGTTAGGAATGTGTGCTACTATCCTTTCCTCCCAGTGAACATTTGATTTGGAGTTATTAGCTACTTCCAAGATGCAGAGGTGAGGGAAGAAAAGAATTACTTTGTCTGGCAATATCTATGGAGTATCACAATAATTAAATTACAACATATTTGGCCTCTAAAATTTACAGTTTACTTGCTAGTGTAGCTGAAATACCATTGCATCCCAGATCCTTAGCAGTCCTTGGAAACTGATGAAGAAGACAGTGCATTTCCATGTTTCATGTTTTAAGCAGTAATCAAACCCATGGCAAATTGTACTCTGGTGTAAACCAAAACTAAAAAAAAAAAAAAAAGACACCTTGTTGCACATATTAGCTTGCAGTAGGTTTTGGATTGGTCATGACTATGGAATCTACTAGGTAAATAGTATGTTCTACACTGAGTCCTGTGACTAAACTGAGATGCTCTTGTGCAGGCTGGGAGGGGGGAAGAAAAATCTCAGGCCATTAGAGAGGCTGTGATTTTAAAAAGGAAGTTGCACACACCCTATAACTGTAGCTAGGTGAATGTGAATTTTCAGTTTAAATATTTTCAAAACTACAGCGAAATAAAAGTGCAAGCAAAAATCTTGAAGGGCAAACAAACCACTCTTAAGAAAAATCTTTCCTGAGTAGACCAGCTCTTAAATATACGAAACAACATGTTGTTAAAGGAAACTGAAGGAAATATGTGTTAATATTTTCTTTTGTATTGGTGAAGTGAACTAACTTGTACCATTGAAATTACTAAGATCTGGTGGAGGTAGTGTATATGACTTTATAAAGTTGTTTGTAAGTATATAACATAGTGTGTGGACACTTTTCTGAGTTACCTTCCTCTTTCCAGTGGACCCGATTTAAATCTGTGGACACATTGGCACTTGCTGTGATAGGCAAAGGGTAAAAATCTTTCTGCAATTACTCTTGTCTCCTGACTAAACCTCTTTCTGTTTTGTCCTGATAAAAAGAGAGGCAACAATGTGCTTATCTTGAATATATGGTCCAAGGAAAAAGAGTGTTCTGTCATACTGCCAGGAAAGGTTTTAACATCAAATTGAGATGTGACAACTCTATCAGTTTATTTCCTGGCAAGCTGAGAATTGTTTCTTAAGGGAATGCCTACATCTGAAAGGCTGGAGAAATTGTTCAGGATGAGGTGGTATGACCTCTCTAATACATCAGAATATTTACTTTCTTATGTGTAGAAGCTCTCCTCTAACTAGCAGGTTGGCTGTTAACTACTCACGAAGGCCACAGGAACAACAGAAGCTCAGATCCTGGTATTTAAGCTGCTGCTCCTTTAAGCCACAGCCTTCTATACATATATGCCACAGTAAACAGTGCATTGCAGCAGCTGTGTTCTGGTCCTCTTGATTTTGTTTTAATATTTTTTTTTTTGACAATATGTTCACTGGCACTATGTTTGCATAGCCTACAGAACTACTTTTGTAACTTGCCTGGAATAAACAACATTAGTCTCTTCCAAATGATGGTGACTGTTCCTTTGTGCTCCAGCGTCTCTTCCACCCTCCTGGAGTACTTAAAATTAGGAATCCCATAAGAATGGGCTTTTGGTAGCTAAGAGGATGGCAGCTTTCTTTGTGGTGACCTATTTTCTGTAGGTCAAGATCTTGTTGCAGATCAAACTACGGCCTTTGTCACACATGTGGCAATCTCTACTGAGCTTGTGATCTCTGGAGCCCATCTTGGCTCTCAAACTGCTTGTGTCTGTCTCTTTGCTAGATGCCTTTCTCAAGCAAAATTCCTCTTTAGTAAAAATAATCTACCTTTTTTCTAAGTGTCTCAAGGACATCCATTAATAAAATCCTGATGCCACAGATGGAGCACACAGCTTACTGCTTATGAGATTCCCATCTCTGGATTCATTGATGTCTAAAGCCCAGAGATCCTTCCAATAGCAGTTTAGAGACTAGAGTTCTCAAGAGAGTTCTTTACCAGCCTGTAACTGTTTGTTTTCTAAAGATCTGAGCTTCTCCCAGTTAGAATTTGAGTAAAAAAAGCTATTCAAATTGTTTTCAAACATGCTATGACATAACATGCTATCTGTGCTAGCAACATGATGACCTGTGACCAGAAATACAGAAGCACTTGCAGATTCCCTTAGCAGATGAATAGTCATGACTCAAAGGAGGATGTAATTGAAACATTCTTTCTACAATTTGGTTTTCACTCCCCTGACTTACTTGTGATCGCAGAAAATCTGATTGCTTCTGTTCTTATCGTGTGGCAGAGCTCAAGTGGTGTCTCACAGTCACTCCTAGTGCAGTGTTCTGATATTTGTTGTTACACATTTCCCTTAATTTTGTTATTATTGAGAACTCTCAGGAAGTTTGAGCAGGAGTTAACTATCCCAATAATGACAGTACTGACCTGGGTGAGACACTTTTTAGTCTTTTCTTCTGAAATCTTCCGTGCAGCATCTGGTGCGCTCGCCTTAACGTGAAAATACAGTGCCTTGGAATGTCAGCCAGGGTCTGCACTTGTATCTGTGCAGTGTCCCATCTCCTGATGTTGATTCTAGTTGGCTCAATGGTTGGACTTGATGATCTTGAAGGTCCCTTCCAGCCTAAAGGATTCTATGATTCTATGACTTCCTTACAAAAATGTTCAGGTGTTCAAAACTTCCTCATCTACAATAAAAAAAATATTTTATCTGAAGGCATTTGTTAGCAATGAATGGAAACTTTAGCTCAACTGTATGTACATCAAGGGCATTTAAAAAATATTTCTGAAATTCTGAACATCTTCTGAAATGCTAGGCCATCAGAGCAGCTGTCAGAGACTTGGCTATTGCCAGTTTCAGTTTGTTGCTTCCTAGTATCTTCCCAATATTTATATTTTGTCATGTGACAATAGGTAACTCCTTGTAAAAAATAATAAGCTGGGTTAAACCCCCTACTTATTCTTCCCCCACTCCACTTCCTAAACACAATCTAGGTATTTTATTACAAGGCTTACTAAACTGTTGTTGGAATTAGTTCACAAGTGCTCTGGTTTGCCTTTCCAATTATGAGACTCTTGGCCAGGAAGGAAAAGATGACAGGTACTTGGGATACAGATAGCACTGAGTTCTGGGATCAGTGCCAAACTGTACAATGAAAAGTAGGGTATAGTCTTAAAAACATACCACTTTGGGGAAAAGGTCCAGAGATCCTCCTGAAAGTGTTATTTGTCCCTGAAGGTCTTTGGAGAGGCCAAGGAGCATTTGCTTACAGGAGGCAGCACCAGGACGTGTTGCTGCTGCCTGCTGCTGTAAGGTTTATTTCTGAAGCTTCTTCCTGTGGGCATGGCCTTTGTGGGCATGATAACTAACCCCTGAGTAACTGAATGGCTGGAGGATTCTATTCCTCTCTTAGGAGCTGTGTTTTCTGTAAGTTCTAAATGCCTTCTTGTCAGGTATCGTGTTTATTTTGACATAAAGTTTTCTTTGACAGAATTGGCAAATGTTTCCCATTGGTCTTTTGCCTTGTATCCACTGAATTGTGTTGTTAGACTTAACAGAGGCTGACTTTGACTTGAGTCAATTTTAAAAAAAGCCAATTTATTGTACATTAACAGTTAACAGATAACCAAAGAAATTACATTCTGCCATCTTATAAACAAAAAAGCAAGTGTTCAGATGTTTTGTCTTTTAAATATGATTCACAATACCATAAACTAAAGACTTTATCTACATTTATGACTGGCAGCATTTGCATTTCTTCAAAAAACTTCTCTGTCTAGTCTGAACACTTATCTGTTAAGTCAAATTTGTTTCATTCCCTCACTGTAAATAATACTTGAAAAGTTGCACTATTGAAAGTTATTTCTTAAAGGTTGAGGTTAATCTCAATGTGATATATTTATTTTTAGTATCAATAATTCTTATTATATTGGCCATAATAAATCTGTTGAGTGGCCAATATATAATTTTCAATCTTTCATTGAATAATAATCCCATCCATATAATTTGTTTTGTGACATCTTGTGACTGCAATGTTGATGTAACATGTTGAAGATTTTCCAGTTCTCAATGGGTTGCCATTAAAAAGAGCGTGTTTCATTAGCTCTGACATGGAGAAACTGCAGAGTGTCTTGCTATCTGCAGTGCATGTTGGGCCACGTGAATTTTTCAAATCAGGATTTATATACTAGTTTGGTATGATATGTTAGGGGGTTTTGTTTTAGCTCATAACACTTCACGGCCGTGTAACTAGGTAGATTGTGCATCTGAGAGCTGTTGCAATTGATCACTGGGGAGTAGAGATCGTTCATTATAAATTGTATTTATACGGGCCTTTAGATCAGGGTTTTTTTAATGTATGTATTATAGTTGAAAAGGACTTACCACACCCACTATGCAGTATTTGAAGCCAGCTGTAGACCTAAATCCTCTTTTTCCTTGACTTTGTTTCTCAGACCACCAATTCTCCCTAGTCCTTCTCCTTCAAAATCCATTCCAATCCCACAGCCCCTCCGAGCAGCAGATGAAGACCATCGGAATCAATTTGGGCAACGCGACCGGTCCTCTTCAGCTCCCAATGTTCACATCAATACAATCGAGCCAGTCAATATTGATGTAAGTATTAATAACGTTTGGGTCAGGAATAGCAGAATTGGTGTTTCCCTTATAAACATCAGTGCGTTACATTTATCACTCATACATGTGAGTGCTGTGTTTCCAAGCTAGTCCTTGGTGGTCTGTCAGAATCGTTGTAGGTCCCACATAAGACATTTTTGCTACTGAGAACTACTAGAAAGCAAATAACCCACTCTCCAAAATCAGAGCTGCCTTTTGACAGTGCTGTCCTTTTAGTTTCAAAGAAACATTCTGCCACAAACCACTGCTGTTTTTTTGTCATTAGTCCCAAGGCTCATGCTGCTAGCTGTACCCATAGCGTTTGAGAATGAGGGCCAGTAACCACCAGCAAACCATTCCATGTGTTAAGCATACTTCTCTATATGCAAGATAGGGATTTTTAGTATTTGTAAATCAAATAATATTGTTGGCATTGAAGAAAATTGAACTACCACAGTAAGCTGTGAAGGAGACCTTTTGTAGTTTCTCGTTTCTGAGAAGAGCAGAGTGCGCCTGGCTATGCAAATGAGGTGCTGTGTTACAAGAAAACACTAAGCCAAACTCTTTGACTGATGTACCTTAGTACAGGAAATTGGTGTACCAGCTTCTGATATGACAGTTCACATAATTTATGCCACAAACACTAACTAGAACATTTGGTTCGATATTCATCATGTGTTTTGGCCAACTGCGTGTTTAAATCAATATTTTCATGTCAGCATCTATTTTAGGTGGCGTATGCTTCACTTTACTACTGAGACAAGCTGTTTTCAAGCAACTCATTTTGAAAAGTTTAGTAGTTGTTATAAATAGTTCTTTCTTTAGAGTGATTGTTATTGGTACGCCAGGGTAGGAAACCACTTTTATTTCATGGACAGCATATGCGGTTATGGATTCTCAATTTGATCGATCTCGGTTGACTCTAGAATGTAAATTATAACACCTAAATTAAATACAAATTTTTTTTTTAATTTATAGGACTTGATTAGAGACCAAGGTTTACGAGGAGAGGGAGGTAAGTAGTGTTCAAACTGTGCTGTATTTAACTACACAACCACTCTGTCCCTTCCCTTTGTTCTACTTCCTTCTACAAAACACAAGCACAAAGGAAAATATGACTAGGACAAAAATTAATTCACATTCACTTGTCCATGAACTTAATATTTGTCTGACAAAGGTTTGAGTCATTTGCTGGTCATTCTGGGAGTGGGGGAGATGGAAGGAGAAAAAGTTTTGAAGTGGTATCTAGTTTTTTAGTTTTAAAATTACTTTGCACCATTACATTCTTGTTCTCACACACGCACTCATTCACTCACATGGCTGCACACCGATATACTACAACTTCCCAACTCTCTCTCAAAGATTTTTCTGCCTGTTTATACCTTTCCCATGGAAACAATGGAGGTTTTCATTGAAAACCATCAATGTGGTTGATGGGCCTTCCATACGAACTGCTGCATCCTAAAGCAACATGAAACACTCCAGTTCTTCTCCCCCTCTACCCCTGCTGAAGATGCTGCTTTGCTGTACTGCATGCCTGTGCTACTCTAGGAACCAGGTTGTTAGGACCTTAAGGTATAACCAGGTCTTCTTATGTTGATTCCAAAAACACAGCTCTAATTCACAGCTGAGTCAGGACTAGTGCTAGAAGATTGATTTTTCTTCACATGTTACTCATGGGCCTGGTAAATCACTTCTCCCACTGGCTGTCAAGGTCCTGAGAGGGCTTCTTACATGCTGTGTTTATTCCTATGACTATAATAATATATAAATAATAGAAATACTAAGTAGGGCAGGCATATGACAGTTCTTCCAAATCATTAACACAGTCATCTCCTGCTAATTATAACTTGCTTCAGCCATGAGTAAAGTCTGGATTACCTTAGTGCACTCTATTCTGATCTCTAAGGTTTTGTACTGTGGACTATCACTGATTTTGTTTCTCCTATCCAAATCTGGTGGTTGGTAGGATGGTACTTACATACTGCGTTGTATTTGATGGAGCTGGTTTTTTCTTATGCCAGCAATAGAATGTTTTTTAAAAAAAAAAAAAAAATCTCCTTCAATCCTGCAAGCCTACTAATTTAAAGTTGCCAGGTTTAGCTATTTTTGTATGTGTTGGTAGGTGTGGCTCTCCACAGTTTTGCCCATTTTGTCCAGCATTTAAATGTTGTGCTATCATGTTGGTTTTAACTTTTGATCATAAACTGTCTGCTTGGCATCTGAAAACAATTGGCTATTCCCAGTCTTGAAACTTTGCTATTAGTAATTGACTCTTTTTTTTTTTTTCCTTCAAAATACAGAAGCAATCTATGAATAGGCGTCAAAGCATCCTAGTTATTTCCCATGACTTCTTTCATTTCTTCTATGTGTCTGTCTTTCTGTCTCTGCCTGCCCGTCTCTTTCTCTCTAACAGCCCCTTTGAACCAGCTGATGCGCTGTCTTCGGAAATACCAATCCCGGACTCCCAGTCCCCTCCTTCATTCTGTCCCCAGTGAAATAGTGTTTGATTTTGAGCCTGGCCCAGTGTTCAGAGGTAGTTGGGCTCTTCTTTCTTGTTTTCACCCAAACAAAATAAGTAAAACCACAGATGCTGTTTGTGCCTCACCCTCACACCGTGTGTATGTAAGTGTGTGAGTTTATCAAAACACCTCTGTTTTTTGCTTGGCCTGGCTGGAATGCTTTGAATGTGCTTTTCACACATACTCACTTTCACCTTTACACGCTTGAAAGTTACTATAAGTAAAGTCTGACTTAAATCTTCAAAAGCAAGGAATTTCGTAGTTGAGGTTTTTATGTGGACCTTAACATAATTTTTCTCAACAAGGTCCTTGGACTGCATTGCAGTGATTTCAAAGACAAAGTGATGTCCTTAACTTAGATTTTCCTTGACTGTTCAGTTTAAGTCAGTTCAGTGCTTTAACAGTTTTCTGGATTTAATAGTCTTTGTTTTGAAATGTAATCTAGGAAACCAGATGTGAATTACAAACATTTCCATTGATATCTTGTTAGGTCTCGAGCTTTTCAAGTAATGTGTCATGTCAGCTTTCAACAAATACTTCATTTTGAGAATGTGCTATTGATAATATATTGGAGCCAGAGATGGTTTAGACCATGTAGTTTTTGTTTAGTTAGTAAATTTCCAGTGAAATGGTATTTGTTTGTGTCCTGTACCATGTAAAATAAGACTCTTCCATTTTCATGTCATTGACTCCAGGTGTAATTCAGACCTAAAGCTGTCAATGGATCTGTTGTATAGCATAAAATCCCAAAAAGCTCTGTGGGATTTCATATGCTGGAGAAACCAAAAATTCAGTAATAGCATGAAATGTAAAGATTTGTGTCTATACATACACATGTAGAAATGGGTAGTTCAGTGCATGTAGTGTGGTTTTCAAATGCTACCATCTTGGCTGTTTCAAAGACTTTTGTTTCAGAATATATCAAGAGCAGTTTATCTTGTGAACTTGTAAAGTTATTCCAGAAGTCTTTATAAGAAGACTGGTCACAACAAGCAGACTGGCTACAGAACGGAATACGATACATACAGCTTCAGAGTCCAAGCTGATCACTTAAGTCCAACATTATCAGAAGGGTTCTACTGTAGTAACTTGGAAAACAGGCCATCTGGTATTATTATGAACAAATTAACTATAATGCTCTACCATGTGCAGTAAGCATTTTTGGTGAATGGTGAATATTATGCTGGAGTTTCTATATTGTGGTATTATAGTTTACATAGGAGACCTTAGTCACCTCTAAAGAAAATGCATTCTAGTACAGCTTTGCTATTACAAATTCTGTAGCAGTAAACTTTTAGAAAATTGCTCATGTTCTGGGAATATCACACATTTAATTCCATATATGTCTGGTTTCAGGCAAATAGTATAATAATTATATGACAGTATAGTGACTGTAATGTGAATATGAACCAAAGTCCATCCTTCAGGTCGCTGGCTTCCAACTGCTTGTAAATATAGTTAGGATACCAGATATGCATCATTATTAGCGTGTGGGACAAAGTTTATGGATGCCGTGTCCCATTTTTCATGTGTTGGTATGTTATCATTTTGTGCTCCCACTTCTGAATGTATACATTTTAGCTCAGTGAAGACAGGCAGTGATGGATAGTCTGATAAATTTGCACACACTGAGTGACTGATCTCAAGCAACAATTCTAAAAGTCACAAAGTCAATTTTTGAACTCAAGTTGGCATTAGGAGGCATTTTTTTCAGAAGGGGGCTTTTGAAGGAATATGAGGATTATTGTCTTCTGCCATTTCCTAGAGCACTGATGTTAGAGAAGGCATCGGAATGTTGGAGGTCTTGTACAATGACATACATTGTTTAGCAGAGCAGCATGAATTTAATTAACAGTTGACCCCATTTTATGTCCTTTGCATTGGAAGGGTCAGCATGACCTTGTTACAAATAATTATAGTGTATTTTAAAAAGCAGTGTCAAGCTGAAGTGCTGTATTTATTAAGAGCCATTTGGGCTCTGAAGCACAGCTCTGTTAGTGATATTTTCCTGCATAGATTTGTTTAGATAGCATGTAGGCTACAGATGCATTGTTCTCTTTTCTATTTAAAATAGCTAACCAAAGTACTTGTTCTTTTTTTTTTAGTTCTTTCTGCGGTCTAATATTTACTTTTAAATAAGAGCTCTCTGCTAACAGATAGCTTTAAAACAGCCAAATGGTTTTCAAGTGGCACTTGGAGACTCAGCTAGAAAATGCTTCCATTTTTTGCCTTTAGTCTTGTTTTGATTCCCAAGTACAGTATTTCAGCGATTTATTGGGTCCCTAAAAGGTCAGCTGTAAGAAATCCAAGAGGTAGCTGATGATAACTAAAAGGCTACTACTTTTCTCAAAGAAACTGGTAGAATTAAAAAATACAATTAACTTTTTATTTCTATTTAAAGAGACATTGTCCTGATAATTCACAAACAAGAGGACTGATATACAGGAATGTTTGCTATAAACTTGTCTCTCTCTGAGGTCTAAGACTTTTAAGCACTAATCTAGTGTTAGGACAATATTCCTAGTGTATCTTTGTTCCCTCCTAACATTTACATGGATGTTTGGAGATACTGCATCTTAAACACAGTTCTTGCACCTAGTATCTATAAATTCCTGTAAGCTGACTTCTTCTAGATAAAATGGTCCTGTTTCTGAAATCTAGGTTCAACTGCAGGTTTGTCTGCAACACCTCCTGCCTCTTTGCCTGGGTCACTCACCAATGTGAAAGCGTTACAGAAATCACCTGGACCCCAACGAGAAAGGAAATCCTCCTCGTCCTCAGAAGACAGAAATAGAATGGTAAGGGAAAGATCATCAGCTATTTTTTCATTTGTAGTTTGGCATGTTCATAGTATAGAAATGCTACACAACCATTTTTATTTCATCGGGATTATTTTGGAGAAGAGCATGGTAATGATCAGGGGCTTTAAACCAATAAAAAACGGAAGATTGGAATTGTGGCACATTGCCCATGAATGTCTTGGTGTGCTTCATTATTGTACTGTCAGTTTCCCTTCAAGTAACAGCTTAACTCTTCCCACCCTCACTGATGAAATTGGAAAGTTCTCTAGTGATACCTAAATGTAACAATGCATTTATATGTCTGCATTTTTTGAAATTCACAATTTAGTATTATGATTGGGTAAGAATTGAAAAACAAGTTAGACTTCTTCTTTTTTGGTAGGAGTTTCTTACTATTTACTGGTTTTAACACTGCCAGAAACCTGTGGCAAATGTTTCATGCCAGGAAGTAATTTAGTATACCTGTCTGCTGAGGTTTTGTGTATGACTGGCTTGAAAAGCCAAATGCAATAGCTTAAAAAGAAAGTACTTCTAGGACTTTAATGATATGAAATTCTGATACCAAATATGTCACTTTTCACAGGCATTAATGCACTTGCTTTCTTCCTTTTTATTGTTCATGCATATATAAAGAAAACCCTTGGTCGACGGGATTCAAGTGATGATTGGGAGATACCAGATGGACAGATCACAGTTGGACAAAGGATAGGATCTGGTTCGTTTGGAACGGTCTACAAAGGAAAGTGGCATGGTATGTGGCCATCATTGCATACAGTCATTCTTAAGCAAGTAACATTGCCTGCTCAGGTCACCCAGCTGGAAAGCAGCTTCACAGAAAAGCACCTGGGGGGATTCTGGTGGGTGCCAAATTTGGGATTTCTCAGAGTAAAATATGAATAGTGTTTATACATTTTACAAAATATTCACTTATTTTCATGCTGTAGTGGCTTATTTCATGAAAGCTAGAAAATAAGGTATCTCAATATTTTGGATGCTCTATGTAGCATTTTCTAGTAGAAGAATATGTATCAATGACACTTACTAAAACTTTCTATTTTAAAGGTGATGTGGCAGTGAAAATGTTGAATGTTACAGCACCCACACCTCAACAGTTACAGGCTTTCAAAAATGAAGTAGGAGTGCTCAGGTAAGAATATTTTTTTATGGCCTAAAATAATGTGTGTAGATTTATGCTTCGTTAATCATTGGATTTTTAGATTTCCATTAGAACACATTGCTCTTGCTCCTTCATAAAGGTACTTCAGGCAGAAAATATAACTTGCCATTTTAAAATATTTCTTTGTATCTACTGCTAGTTCTTCCTTTCTTGTGTGTGTTGGTCTGCACACCTATGTTATGAATATAAGTATGTCCAAATGCTCAAAATAGACTGGGTTTTGCTGTTGTACTACCTCCAGGGCAGAGCCTAAGTGTGAACAGTAGGCCTTTCTTTCCTCTTATCCATCTTTTGAGATTGAAGGAGAGCGTGACTAATTGTTGGTTTTGACCTACAGCATTGCCCATATTACCTGTTATTTAACAGTTTCTGTTCGGTAGTGTAGACATCTCTTAGAGGTGTTTTCTTAAATGTATGTCTCATAGTCATGTCTTGATTTCCTTTTCTCATGTCTACTGCTTGTACTTTCTCAGAGGAGGTGTTTGTCTTGGGTTCAGTTCTTAAAAGTGGATCCATCGATAGGATATAATGGAATGTTTGTTGGGGAAGACCATTAGCATCTAAACAGAGTCTTAAACAAAACAGAAGCTTTCAGCCTCTGGAAAACTAAAGTGTTGAGTGCCAGTGCTGGAGGACCATCTCTGATAAGCTACACATGGAAAAGAAGATGGTCAGCCTTCTTCCCTGGGAAATGTTAGTTCGGAAAACTCTGAGCCCATAGCTGTGGAAGTAGAGGATTTCTTGGATATGCTGCTTTGGATTTCTCTGCATATTTTTGACATACCTGCTCAGGAAGACTTAATGAAATAAAAACATCTTGTATTTCATACCTAGTCCAGATTTCTGCTGGCAGTCCCATAGCTGGATTCTGGCCTTTCTCTGTTGTTGATCATTTCAGCATTTACAGTAAATAGTTGTCCTATTCTTTGACCCAGACAAGCCAGGTCTACCTGTAGTTGTGCCTTTTCCAGTATGCTTTATCCTTGCTTTTTCTTAGCAAGAAAAACAGTTTGTTCTTGATTTGCAAGAAAGTTTCAAGATTTGCAAGAAACAGTTTATTTTTTGTTCGCTCAGCATCGCTCTGACAAATCCTTGTACTTGAAAAAGGCACAGTCACGTAGTGCAGAACCCTCCTCGTCTGCATTGCTGAGGGGACAAAGAGGTTCACAGTGTAAGCTGCTATGTTAGTTTTTTAGTATGAGAAAACATAGAGCTCTGCCATCTTCAGCAGCAGCATAGATGTAAGAAACTACCACAGGTTTTAAGCTTGGTCTGTCAGATTTCTACTGAGATAATCCTCTCTGCATTGTTCATGGTGAAATTTTTCTGTCTGGAGTTCATATAACCTTACTGAGGTACAGTTTTCATACCTCTTTCCAACCTTCTTTGAATGCTGGCTTCATACACAGTACAAAATTCTTGACAAATAAAGCACTAAGAAAAACTGAAGCCTCATCAAGGAAGTTTGTTGATGGTTTCTGAAAAAAAAGGGTTGTCCTTCATGGAAGCTTCTGAGACTGGAATTTCATTTTGGATGTCCTCCTTATCGGCAGCAACGTCTCATAGCTAGGCTGGGATTGCACAAAATGAGACCTGCCTGCAAACTATAGCTGTCCCTTGAGGACCTAGTGGTAGCAGCATCTTCTGAGCAGTCCTGTACTGGGTTGCTTATGAAAGCAAGAGGAGGAGGTGGTATTTACCCCAGAATAGCTATTCCATGTCATTATGAGAAAGGCTAACTGCTAGAGTAATTCTTTAAACTGAACCTAGCAACAGGTTATCACGTTATCTTAGTGAAAGTTGAGGTTGACCCAGCAACTTCTGTTTGGAAATAATACTTAGACTGTGATAGATCTCCCTGGGTTTTTCCTGAATTCCTGATCTGCCAGATTTCCTCCTGATTATTCTATTTTTTTAAATAGGAAAACACGACACGTGAATATCCTGCTTTTCATGGGTTATTCAACAAAACCACAGTTGGCCATTGTTACACAATGGTGTGAGGGGTCCAGCTTATATCACCATCTACACATCATTGAGACCAAATTTGAAATGATCAAACTAATTGATATTGCACGACAGACTGCACAAGGCATGGAGTAAGTATTGTATTACTTGTTTACAACTGAGCACTGGGGCAACGTTTGCTGATCCCTTTCACATTCTGACTGACATAAGCAAATGAAGCCAGCTATCTGCTCAGCTGGCCAAACCCAGGGTGCTGCCTTGATGATCAAAGTGTTTGATGAAGTGTTTCTTATTTTGATTAGGAAAATAGACTTCGTGGTTTTGTTTTTTTTTAATGTGGGGAACCAAGAATCATCAAGGAAATGTCTTGGATAGTGGAATAAAGATAATTGCAGGGTAGTCAAACTTTCAGTTTTGTGAGCAAAAATTTCTTTTGAAGGCTTTAATGTCTTCACTGTGCAGAGAGTCTTATGGTAGGAGGCTAAACATTGTTTAAAAAGAAACACCTTGTGAATTAAAAGACAGAATCCTGTAAGATATCACAGAAGGCAGACAGCCCTGTTAGTAAAGAGAATCAGTTTTCTTCTCTTTTTCTTTTAAGTATTGTAGCTCTCTAGATAAAAGATTCAGCATTTGAAGAAAACGTATCTCTGTAAATAATCTGCATTCATATAGAGGGCAGTTGAGTGAGTTAGGATTTACAAAGCTAGCCCGATGTGCATCCAAATCTGAACTCTGTTGTAAGATCAGAGAAAGCACCTCCAGCTGGAAGACCACTAAGGTGATTGCAGTTAATTGTGCTGTTTTTCTACTAAGTATTCTATTTTCAGTCAAGAGCTGGGAAGGTGTTCGCAGCAACTGGCTTCAGCTCCTCTTCCGCAGGCTCCCTGTGTAGGTAGTACCAACACAGAAACTGTTTAATGAGTGTGATTCAAAACAGAAACATACATTTGGGCTTTTCCAGCAGGTTTGTGCCCATCTCTTTGACTAAACGAAGAGCAATGGGAGACTAGTTGCCTAATTTAGGCTATATCTATGCTGTGGGTCAAGTGCTCTCCTCTGTGTTCCCTGCAATCTATTTACCTAGCCTGCAGTTAGAGGAACTTTTTTCCAGTCCTGTACTAAAAATCAGTCAGCATACTTGTGCTTCCCAGTCCCAGTGTATACTCATTTGGCTCCTGCAGTTTACAAACACCTGAAGCTGTGACTAGCCTGCAAAGTGTCTTGACAGTCACCGTTACAGCTGGGAGGCAGAACCTTCAGCACTGAGTGGCATGTCAGAAACTACTGAAGTTCTTCTACTTTTATTCTGCACATTGACTTAGAACTGAAAAGCAGAACTTGGTGCGTAATTATTTCATTCTTTAGTTGCATCAACTTGATCTGGAAATCTAAGCTTTGGTTTTTTTTTTTTTCTTCCATGGCTGTTGCATAATCTGGCATAGGTAATTGAAGTTTTACCCTCTTGGCAAAGATGTACAGTTTTTTATCCACAGAATTTGCATTTCAGTGATACAGTGAATTTGGGGTTGTTGATTAATGAAATATCATTTAAGCCATCTAATCTACGATGTTCCTTTTCAGTTATTTGCATGCCAAGTCAATCATCCACAGAGACCTCAAGAGTAATAGTATCCTTTCCCAGAGATGTGGTTGTGGAACTTGACAGCATTCCTGGTTTGTTTTTGTGTGTGTGTGCCAGAAATGAATTTACAGATGTAGAAAGCTGTTCATGTGAATATTTTCTGAGTTGAAATTTTGTTGAAGGGGCAGTATCACTAGCAGCAAACTAAGGAATACTTAATATGTCTACGGATGTGATTGCAATAAAGTAGCAAATTTTGTTGTGGTATCACAAAGATTTTTGCATTATTAGGTTTCTACATATAATGAACAGATACACCTGTTTACTTGTGGAATATTTTCAGCTTTTCTTATACTTGGCATTTCAATTAAGTGTTTCACATTTGAAGAAGACCACCTGGGCCCTGGTCTGTTCAGCACTGGCCCAGTCATATAGCCCTGAAATACTATAATTCACTGTGCTGGCTACTTAGAACATGTACGATATGAAAACTTTCTTCAGAGATAGTGGATGGTTAAAACTGTTATGTCTAATGTTGCCTAAATGTTGTCTAAATTTGTAGCTATTTATTGCTGCTGTAGGATAGGACCAGTACTGCTTGTTTTCCTTTAACAATTCCCCGTAGATATTTTTCTTCATGAAGACCTCACAGTAAAAATAGGTGATTTTGGTCTAGCTACAGTGAAATCACGATGGAGTGGATCCCATCAGTTTGAACAGTTGTCTGGATCTATTCTATGGATGGTAAGCAAGAAGGAAGTGGTGTGTGTGTTTCAACAAACTTGATTGCCTTTGGCCAAAGTTTCCAAGACTACCCTTCCAACACACTGACACAAGCTGTTCTAAGCTGGAAAAGACAAGCTTTACTATGAATTACTGAATTAATGCTTTTAAGTTCTTCAAGCATATGTTTTTCAGTAGTCAGCAAAAAAAGCTTTAGTGTCTTCATCCCTTATTCTGAGGTTTAAACTGGAAAGAAAATAGTGGCTGAGAAAAAGGATATGATTAATCCAGGGTTGAAGAGAAGGTGAGGAAAGCCATGGAAAATATCCTGCAAAGAAGCAGAGGAACTAGCTCAGCCAAAAGTAAGATGCTCTTAAGTTTTAAAGATTCAAGTGTGATTAAAGATTTCAAGAGGTTGTATAACTTGCTTAAGTCTTAATAAGGAGTATAGTTACAACCTCCTGTGCAACTCCATGTTATCCTTTTCTCCCTGAAAAAAAACCTGAAGGCTGTTAGTTTGCTTTATTTTCAAGTTTGCTTGAATTAAGTTTCAAAATCGCTTTGCAGCTTGCACAAGGTCATTTTGTTGTGTCATAGGGGAATAAAGCAATCACCAAGCTAAAAAGAACTAATGGATTTTGAGATTCTTGTCAGTATCCACTTTATATTAAGACCTGCTAACATCGGAAGGCAAGAGTGGGCCTTGCATCTGTTACGCTGTGGACAAGTCCATTATTTTCCTCCTGGTATGGGAGGTGTAGCCCGACATGGTGAAATTAAAACTTAATTCTTTCCTTTTTCGGCACAGGCACCAGAAGTTATTAGGATGCAAGATAAAAACCCATATAGCTTTCAGTCAGATGTGTATGCGTTTGGGATTGTTCTTTATGAATTGATGACTGGACAGTTACCATACTTGAACATCAACAACAGGGACCAGGTAAGGGAAGAGACTGACTTCAGGCAACTGTGGCCTGAAACGGAGATTGATTTGGCCTTGTCAAGTGCACTTTCTGATCTTTTGTGTGTTTGATTTGTGTTTCTGATGGTGATGGTATGAGATGACATTTCTACATTTTCTAGATCTGCCTCAGCCATGTAGCACCCATTTACTTACTTCTCTTGAGGGTTTTTTTATTCCTTTTTATTTCAAGCATAGCTTTTCAGCTTCTGAGCTGGTTGCCAGGATACTTATTAGGGAGAGAGCAGGTTACTTAATAGTAATCTAGTTTAGAATAGTTCTGCAGTGGCAAAATGATCCTCCATATGTTCAGTTATTATTCTTCCACCCTCCCCCTTTGCTTTGAGCAGTAGTTCAGCAACAGGGTTGACAAAATGGAAGAGCAATCATCTTGCTGAGTGTTTTAGAGTCATTTCAGTCTTGAGAAATGCATGTACTAGTTAATTGAATTTCAGGATATCAGCAGTTCTCAAATCCTGCTTGATGGAGTATATGACTTTCCAGGGTGTGTAAATCCTGTAAGAAGATTACTTAATTGTGAACAAATATTCCTTAAGTCTAATGGTACCACACGCCTGTAATATTTCTCCAGAGGACAGGGACATTTGTGAAGGCATATCTCATTTGCCATTTCTCTGTCTAATTTGAAAATAATGACTATGCATCTAGATCTTTGAGAACTGTTCTATACCTGGGCAGTGATATATTTGCGTTGTTTCTGGGCCCGCATCCACTTGTTCTTTCACTGTCGGTACTTGGGAATTGCAACCATAGCAACGTTCATCTGTGAGTGCCATTTTATAAGGTTGCTTCCGTATTTGTCAGAACACTTCATCCCAATTCATCAAATTTATAGCGACTCCTTTTTTTATTATTATTTTTATTTTTAATTGGTTTTGCCATTTGAAAGATGAGAAACATCCAGATTCCTGGCCAGGTGGATACAGCCATATAAAAGCAGTATTTGGGCATAGTTTTGCTTTAACCTTTTTTGAGATTTTCAAAATGAACTGAGTGATGTGGGTGCTCACAACTGAGTGCTGATGAAACAAATTTTAAATTGCAAATGAGGAAAACATACAAAATGTGATGTAATGTCTTGAGTTTTGTCACTCCCAGTCTGTTGTCTGAAAAGACATCAGGATTGCTTGCTCTCTGGTGCATCCACGTCAGCTGCTATGACACAACTGAGATTCTTAGTGAGCAAAGCATCGTTCTTGTTACACCTCAGTGTTTCTCTCACCTTAACACATTTTTCTAGACAGACTAGGACTGTTCTTGTTGTGATATATTCTTTTCTCTAGCTGAAATGAAAGTTTAATCCCTATGTTATTTGTAAATTATCAGAAACAAATAGTACTGAATTTTTAATAATTTCAATATAAGCAGTATAGAAAAGAGTAACTTCTAGATGAAGCTAAGTTTCATTGCAGCAGAGGTAAGGGATGGGGTAGACAAGTCTTTACTGTGAAGTGCTTCTCTGGCACATGGGGATTTCTGAAGCAACCATATGGGAGTTTTGTGCTCCTCCTCGGTGCCAGCACAGATGTGACTGATTCAGAAAGTTGAAAAAGGACCAGGATTGTATTAGTACAAATAACATGTATAGCTTGCCTGAGGTGGGGGGGGGGGTTCTGTTATTTTGGGGTTGGTTTGCCAGTGTCAAGATATGAAATAGTTACACTTCATGAAATATAAGGTATGATACACCTGCTGGGTCTGTCTGAATATTCAGAAAAGTTAGTGATTATCTGCTGCAGCATGAATGGGTCTTTGATTAGCTAGTTTGAAAGGGCTTTAGTGCAACTGCAGTACTCAAACCACATAGCATTTGACCTTGACTTGACATGATGTTTTGATGGATTTTTTGTATGTCAAAGAGAACATGAACCGTATTTATGCTTTGCATTTCTGCTTTTTATTAGTTTACTTTTTTTTATGCTTAAGCTTTATCCCTAGGTGAGATATAAGCCTTCCATGTTAAAGGGTTTAGTATAAAAATTCAAAGCCTGTCGTCTTTTCTACAGAGGAACAACAGTTTCTCTTTTTCTTCTGTGTTTTTTTTGGGGGGGCTGGGGAAGGCAGTCAGATGTCAAGAATAAGCTGTTGTGATGGATAAGTATATGACGGAATTTTTCTCAGAAGGTAAGGGGCTTTAATATCTGAAGTCTATGTGGTTCTTAAAATACCTTTCAGTGTGGACTTGCTGTTGACATAGAAAATAGAATATTTATTTTTACAGAATATTTATTTTTAGGCATTCTGTTCCTGCCACAGAGTTGCTTATTCTCGTTTTCGTAACAGTTTTTGACACTGAAGAACTGCTCCTTAGATGGTTATTGCTATAAATGGTAACCATTCACTAGTTCTCAAGTTTCACAGAAATCTCGCTGAGGCGGAGGAGGAAAAACCTTTTTTTTTTTTTTCTCTGTACTGAACAGGTTAGCAAGCATAACTCTAAGAAACTTGGCAATTTCAATACCCAGTGATGTTTCCTGGGAGCAGAAAACTTGCTGCTGGCACTTAAATGGTCTAGCAAAATGTTCATTTTTTGTTACTGTTTATTTTCTGGACTAATTTCTTCCTCTTTCCTCTTTTTTCCCCCTTAAATGAAGATAATTTTTATGGTGGGACGAGGATACCTATCTCCAGACCTCAGCAAAGTACGGAGCAACTGTCCAAAAGCTATGAAGAGACTAATGGCAGAATGTTTAAAAAAGAAAAGAGATGAGAGACCCCTTTTTCCCCAGGTGAGAAATGTTCTTTAGTTCTCAGTAGACTTTATAATTCAAGTATTAAAAATAAAGACCAGTTATGAACTCGGTGGCCAGTTCAACATTTTTTTTCATTAGTGCTATAGCATGAATTCATAAGAGTACTGGTTCAGTACCTAGTTAGTGCTGTTCATTAGAAGTGTTTATTTTCAGTTCAAAAAGCAGGTATTAGAATGGCCTGTATAGTTGGGAAAGCATTTATGTGTTGGAGAAAGTTTTAACTAGGAGACAGTGAAATTAATAAACATAGTTAGATGCAGAAATTTTAACTTGGTGTATGTTCTCAGAAATCTTTTGACCCCCTTCCTTGCTCTTTCCCAAGTTTTATGAAGAGAAGCTCACAGTTTTGACAGAACCCAATTCATTGTGCCTGCTAAGAGAGGTTTGGATTCCAAAAGCTTGGGGCAGGGGGAGACACTTTAATTTTTTGTTTTGAATGTAACCAAAGCATTTTCAAAAAATAAGGAGCTCCCCCTGCTGCTTTTGTGCTAAATGGTATTAAGCAAACTGCTGCCAAAGCTATTTACAGTGATGGTAGGTATAGGTACTAGTGCCTAAACAAGCAGGCAAATAAAAGGCAACTATATCCATTAGGCTTACAGATGGAAATCAGTATGCCCTTTTAAAGGGGAAATTGAGATGGTTTCTTCCCAAAATGTCCCAAATTTTTTGGCTTTTTGAGGATATAAACATCAGAATGCAATACAGTAATCGATTTTTAAAAGTTTCTGTTTAAATTCGTGTGGAAATATTTTTCTGTAGTTAATTGATGTTTTGCCCTTGGTTTTGAGAGAGTGTTACAACTTCAGAACAACAGATTTGATCGCTTATTTTCTGCTTGTTCTAGATTCTTGCCTCCATTGAGCTTCTGGCCCGGTCATTGCCAAAAATTCACCGCAGTGCATCTGAGCCCTCGTTAAACCGGGCTGGCTTCCAGACAGAGGATTTTAGTCTATATGCTTGTGCTTCTCCAAAAACACCCATCCAAGCAGGGGGATACGGTGGGTTTCCAGTACACTGAAAAGAAATGTGAAAGCGTGCGCCTGTGCGTCTGTGTGCTGGTGTGTTCCTGTGAGTGCAACACCTTCTCAGTTCCTGCCAGCTGTGGTTTTAAGGGTTACTGAGGGAACGAAGATTCACTTCCTAACACTGGGCATTGATGATCCGGAGCCCAAAGTCCGTGTTGGTAAGGAATGCCCTGGGAGCAGCTGGCACAAGAAGAATTATAAGGTCACATAAGAGAAATGGGAAATGTCACTTCAAAACAAGCAAAAATCCTCTTAAGGTCACTTGGTGTCATTTTTGCTTGCTTGAGTCATTTTTACCTAGTTTATTGACTGGAATTAGTTACTCAGGAGCATATTTGATTTTAGTCTACTCAAGCTGTGGTGTTTGGGTTTTTTTTACTTCATTTGATCAGTAAGTGTTAGACTCCTCAGTAATGCTACTCACATTGGGCAACAATTGGAAAAATAACCTTAGCTTCAAGGCTGAGCATAGTCAACGCTCCTTGTGGTCAGCAGAAATGAACAGATACAACGCAGAATCCAAAGAAGGACTTTAGTGATGTGTGACGTATTTTTTCAAAAGTTGAAGTTTAAAATAGGGCTGTTTAGAGAACATCTCTTCTTGCAGAGGAGTTGTAGCATGGGGTTTTTTTACGATTTATTTTTGCCTAAATACTCTGAAGTGCTATAGCCATCTCAAAATGTTCTATTACAATGCAACGTAGAAGACATTCTGAATCTGCTTTTGCTGAACTGCAAGAATATTATTGGTAATGGTGCCTGTGTCCTTCAATTAGCATGTATTTCAAAATTGAAAAAAAAACCCCAACATTTTAGATCTCAGGCATAACCAAATACTTTAAGAGAAAAAGGCTGCGAACACACATAATAGGAAAAGAGGATTTGAAAAGGCAGTTGTTTTCATGGCAGTGAGTATAATGCTGACTCATATAACTGTTAAGATGAAAAGTTTTTGTTACTCTCATATCGTTAAGAATACACACTTTTGTTCAGTGACAAATTGATTTTTTTCACTTCCATATAAAAGCTGCTTGTTTGACTGGAAGTGAATCAGAGCAGATATCTGAGAAGCTAGACACCTTACCAAGACCCTGTCTTTAGAGATTGTGGTTTTTTCCAGAGCATTCCTCAGGAGCAGGCAAATCAGAGTAGTTGTTCAGGTCCTATCAGTCTTTGATGTCAGACTGGAAAACACTGATGTTATTTACTGTGGTTTTGCATATTTTGAAATTCGTTACATGATTCTGCTGGTTTTAATCTGCTGAGTTATTAATTTTCACAGATTCTTATCCATCAGAAACAAACTATTGCTGCTCTTGTTAGGACTTCAAGGGCCAGGATTGTCCTTAATGGCTTCCTATCTACATACTTGCAGAGAAGTTTGTGTGTTGCTAGCAGGAGGTTTTTGAAACAGGTCAGGAATTCAAAAAAGGTTTTTCTTTACAGTCTGGCAGCCGAGCATTTTAAAACAGGAGGCAGTTAGAGAACTTTGAGATATAGGCAATTTCAACACTTTCTGGACAGATTCTAATGGTCTTTTGGGCTTCTGCTGTTGGAACAGTTTGGGAACTAACTTCTCTCATTTTGTAAGACAAGAAAATTCGGCTGTTGAAATATGTGTGGAAATATCTATGGAGGACAAAAGTTAAAAAAAAAAAATCTTTCTGGTAGCTTCACCTCATTTTGGCAGGCTTAACTTAAAATGAAAAGTGTCTTTTCCACTTGTATTCATTACTTCTTTTTGTATTCTAGACGTTGGGTAGGAATGATCCTTAGGCTTTAGGGTATGGTATTTGTGGCATCCCAGAGGGAAAAAGTTTAACCACGCGGGGAGTTACAGAGAGTGCAGAGCCATCATCCCTGCCCTGCCCCAGGCTCGTTTTCAGGTCTGCCAGATCAGTTCAAACAAGTAAATTCTTAGAGTGGGGCTATCAGTCTTTTTGCTAAAATTGTTATTCTGTGCTATAAGAACTACAGTTATTGGGGGGGGAAATGATGCCACCCTTAGGCATATTTGGTCCCATTTCCTGCAGTGTGGGTCAGTGCATTAGACTTTGTTCTTACATGTTGAGCACAATTTGGGATCCATGTCCATAATGTGATCTTGGCTTCTCACTAAACATTTTATGAAGCCTAAAAGGAGGCTGGTGTTTGTGGATCGTTAACTTTATCAGACATAAAGGCATTTAGGGGGTTAAATTCTGTAGTTTGCAGTTGCTGCTTCGATGAGATTTGGGAACATGTGTAGGATGAAGATGCCTAAATATACCTGTGGATTTGGGTCAGTGTTCTCAGAGATGCAACTCAGCTATATTGGTCAGAAACAGCTACCTATTGGTACTGAAAACAGGTATTTAGGATCCCAGGCTTTTCTGGAGGGGTAGTTTGTATTGTATGAGATACCTTTTTTTCTTTACTCCTCTGTGTCCCAGTAGACAAACAAAATCTGTTTTGAAAACCTTTTAGAAGGACCAGATCCTCGTAAATGTTGTTCTATATTCTTCTGAGGATACAAATTATCCATATCAGTGTATGTGCCAAACTTATTTAGACACTGGATGGTAACCATATGAGAAGAACAGAGCAAGAGCCAACAGAAAACTGCCTTTTTCATACTTTTTTTCTGTGTCTGTGAGCACAATCCAGGTGAGGTGTTGGAATTTGGTGTTTCCCTTTGATACGTCAGTTACTCTCTGCTTCAGTAGACAGGGCTGGCACAGGCATGAAAAGGAACCATCCTTCTCTCTTTACAGTTCTTCTGAGAAACATGACATCTACCCCAGGATAAGGAGTACCGTTAAGATGATGTGTCTGTACCTTATTAACCTCATGAATCCAGATAACTTATACATTTGTGAGAGTAGAGATTGGTAATTGTATCTTAAATCCTTCTAGGAATCAGAGCCAGCAGGTTCACTCAGAACACACCCTTAGAATACATTGTTTGGACACAACGTGTAAGAACTTGATCATCCTTTAAGTACAGATGTTTTGAAAGTGTGCTTTTAAAGCAGTTCCCACTGGCTCTGTGTGACAAGCAAAAAAAGTCTGTAGCATCTAACTTCCAAGGGCTCTGTAAGAAGTGTAGATTTTCAACTGCTATCCATCCTTTGGAAGGGAATTTCTTTGTTACCAGTCAAAGCAAGTGTCTGAACTTCTGCTTGGCTAAAAAGCACATCAGAGGTCTGGCTTGCAATGAGTGAGGATGTCTGCTGGGCTTTTTTCCCATCCCAAGTCGCTAAGTGTGTTGTTACATAGCTTCATGGTAAGCTCATGTGGTGCAGACATGGCCCAGCTCCTTACCCTTACACTGACAGATGCTCTGGAGTCCATTCTGCACAGCTGGGTGGATTCCACCCACTGTCAGCAGAGCAGCTCTTCAAAAAACGGTTAGAAAGCTCCTTGCCCACCAGCCTGAGCTCACATTTGCTAGGTCGGCTCCTTGAGCCATCTTGCCTTGGGGCCAGATAGTGCTGCTGTGGCACAACGGGCAGGTTGTTGCTCTGCAGCTCAGGTCAGGAGGGAGAGCAGGACTGCAGTAGTCCCAGTTTAGATTAGCATTGGCTGTTACAGAACTGTGTCCAAAGACTTGGCAAGGCAGAGCGAGAATGATGCTGTTTCTGCAGGACAGGGCATATTAGGTCATGTTCCTAAAGTTGTCTTCATTTCATCCATTCAGGTCAGCAAGATTTTCCTGTGAATTTACAGTTCAGGTTACTTCATTTATCTGTATGCACCTAAGCCTCAGGAGGAGGTTGCCTGTGTTCTCTCTCCCTCTCCTACAGATGGAGTTTCTTTCAGAAGGTAAAAGAGCAGCTACAGATTTTTTACATCTTCAGACTAGAAAGAATGACATAAAGCTTTTTAGTTGCTCCTCAGAAAGTCCTGTTGACACCTTGCAGGATGGAAGATTCTTGTACATGGACAAGTCCAGCCATCAATATCCCTCATCTAGGGAGAGCTGTTACTGGTAACCACATTTTATACATGTTCATCCCATTATTAGATGAATATGTTACCTATTTTGATCTCCTGTTGATTTGAGATCTGAATAGCTCCTGAATTTTGAAATGGGATATATAGCATTAACTTATCAAAGAAAGTGTCTTTGATAAGGTCTTATGCAAAAGGCAGTAAAGTCTGAAAATCACCTTTTTTATAGCTACCATTCTATCTGAAATGCTTCTTGACTGCTGATCCTGTTTTTCCATTGCCCCTTTCCAATTAATGGTTCATCTTTTATCTTCTGAAATCCCTGTACAACTATTAAAAGCTGAATTATTACCAGAAATGGGCAGAAGGACAAGATGAGTAATGAGGGAGCAATCTCTTGTTTATAAATTGATCTTTAATCAGCAGTTAAGGAAGGCAGACTGAAAAATAAATTAAGTGGAGCATGTTTTGAAAGCGTAGCTAAGCATGAATGTCATTCTTAAAAATTAGCCTCACAGGCAATACTTGATGACTTTTTTTGTCCTTCTCTTAAAAGTACTGAAATTGGGGTGTTTCTAGAAGATAATATGAAGCGAGTTGAGAGATCAGTGAAATATGTCAGAGAGAAGCAAGGAAAATTATCAAATATTTAGCATGTTCTAGAGCAGGGTTTTTATCTGTTGGTAGAACTAGTTAAATAGGCATTTGGATCCATTGCGAAGTTTTTATTCTTTTATTGTTCAAACTTAAACCTACCACTATAGTCTATGAAGACACATAGAACTTGAGGTCTGTCACAGCCCCCCTGTGCCAGCCACCCTTACTTTAGATCTTGGGAGTACTCCCTTCTCATTTCCATGACACACAGAGCCCACTCCCCTCGCCCTGCCTTCTTCATGTTCCCTCAGATCAGCTGGATCAGCTGTTCTACCAAGCCCTTTGCGTGCACACTGCTGATCACTCTTCTGTGCTCTCTTCTTTATAGAGCAAGACATTCCATGGAATTAATGCTATCAGCCTAAAATTCTGTTTGCAGGGATATTTCTGGTTTGTTTCCAATATTCAAGAATAAGAATCTTAAGGGAGAAGAAAAACAGGCAACAAAACACTTGCCCTCAAAATGATGGAAGGACACCAAGATAGGGAAGAGTTGTTTGGTTGTACTGGTGTTCAACATGCTTCTGTTGAACAGAACAAAGGGTCTCTTATGCCTGCTTATCCCTCCTTTTTATTAGGATTGCTCTGGGGAGTGCTGTCAAGAAAGGGGCATAAATGAAACTGAAGTTCATGTGAAACCAAACACAGGGAAGTCATATGTATGTTTCTCTTGCCTGTGAGTCCTTTTGGTTAAGGATAGTTGGACATCCCTTCCTAAAAATCCTATAAAAAATAATTTCTTTGTGGGCGGCAGGGAATTTCTGTGGCTCAAGGATAAGATTAAGAAGATGAGTATCTTAGAGTCAGCTTCTGTTCAGTGTTCTGGAAAACTTGTTAAGACTCTGGGCAGCCATTTTACTCTGTGCAACAGCCTCCTCATCTCTGAAATGGGACTACTAGTCTATCTCATGGCATGCTGACACTGAGTAAACTATGCAGAATTTCAGGGGATTGTTGCATGTGAAAGCACTATGTAGAGTTCTTGTTTATTTGGTAATTCTGAAGGAAGCATGGGGTTGCTTTATTTGTTGTGCTTTCTATTAGGTAGGCCTAATTTTTGGTCTGGGAGTGAGTACACAATCTCTCCGTTCTTTTTTTTTTTCTCACAGTAAGTTGCTATGTTGGTCTCTAAACCAAATCCTAGCATTCTTTAATACTGCTTTAATAGCTATGCACTTTACTATATAAAGACTATATATAGTCTTTAAAGACTATATATAGTCTTTAAAGGTTAATGGGTGTGTCAAATAGTTCTTTGTTATTAAACTAATTTTACATTAGAATAGAAATTAGTTTGCAGTCTGACACATTTATTGCAATTGTTGCTTTTAAGGAGGATAAATGTGCAATAAGGAGTTTAAACTGAAATTAGGCTGACACGTTTTATTTTCAAATGCATGACAAATTAGACTTTGCTTGAACTTTCAAACCTCTGTCTTGGGAAGAATGGGTACAGCTTGCTTTCAAGAAATCTTTTTTTTTTTGTGAAATATGCTGGGTCTTTATTCAATGTTCTCTTGTGCTTCAGTTTTAACAGTTTGCATTTTTTAACATCTTTTATATTCAACCTAATGTTCAACTAGTCTGGAGAAAATCTATGACCACTTAGGAACTGAAATCACCTTTTTAAACCAAGCTCTTGTCCTCCCTCTACAGGAGAATTTGCAGCGTTCAAGTAGCCACAGCACCATGGCAGCACCCACTCTGTTATTTTAAGTCTTGTGTTCCTACATTTTCTTAACATCAAAACTCTATTCTGCTCCACAAAACCTAAAGTAATTTAGAAAAGATACCCATAAGCTTAAAAGTGGAGCAGAATGGAACCGCCAGTCCAACACAATGGGAAAAAGTACCTTTTTGGGAACCAGAATCCTCTGCTGCCAGTGTTTCTCCTTCAACACAAACCACCACGTGCATTCGGAGACCTGCAGTAGTTGCCTGTGCCGTTGGCATCATTCCCAGGAGAGAGGAGAGGGCACTCGTGGTGTGACTGGTGCTCGGGCATGAGGGGATGGAACTGCTGCTGCAACTTAGGAGACTTGCTTTGGATGGTCTGCCGGTCGGCTTTCTCCCTCTCACAACGTACCGTCAGAGGCTGAAAATCTGATGGGTGCTGATTTCAAAGAATCATCCTCCGTTCTGATCTTGTTTTTTCATGGTGTGCTCACTGATTTACGGACAATGCAGTATCCCCTTTTCGCTGGATTACTGTGTCAAACACTGAAATCTGTCTGTCTTATTGGGGTTGATTCCAGTAAAATTAAAAGCGTGGGGTGATGGGAGGTAGAGATGATGTTACTGTAAAGGCACAGAGGTTGATCTGAAGGAAAAGGGGATGCTGCTGCACCTTTTTTCAGATTTACTTTATCGCTTCTTCAAAAAAACAAACCACCACCTTAACCTTTTTCCTTTTCCTGTATTTTCTTGGTGTGTGCATATACAACATCTTTGAGAAGGATTAAGTGGATCCTTCTTTTGTTGGTCCAGCAACAAACTGAAGTTTAAAAAGAAAAAAATGTAGCGAGATTGTCCTCTTTTATTTTTTTTCTTTTGTATCATATGATACAATGTATTTATCAGAGATGCTACTTGCAGCATCCGAAGTCTGTAGAATTCCTGATACAGACTGTGAATGGTGTATGTACCTACTTTAAAAGTTTTATTTTAAACGAGGGTGCAGGTTAATGCCAGGTACCTTACCAGTATGTAATGTTTTCATAAATGAGGAAAAAAGTTCTCAGGTCGAATTGAATACAAATACAAAACCCCCTAGAATTAGACATTCCAAAAATTGTTTTGGTACTTTTAAGAGCTTTTTAAAAGGATTTTTATCCTGTTAACTGAACGTCTTCTGATAAGTGTGTGTGTAAATGTGGAGCATCTTGTCCTAATGGCAAGTTGCTAGATCAAAACAAAACGGTACTTGCTGGATCCACGCTGACAACTTCTCTCATTGCTTTCTTCCCTGTCATCTCTTCCCTTCCATTTGTCTTTCCCTTTTTGTACACTTTGCAAACTGGGATGAAGGTGGCGGTATCTCCACTAGAGTGCTTTGTTTTCCTGTTCTCCAGTCCTGGTTTTCAAACGGTTGGTAGCTTTTTGACAAGTTACCCAGTCAGGGAAAAAGCAACTGATAAGGTTCTGCACATCGTTTACCTCTAGTAGAATATCTTGTGATGTGATCTGTTTGCAGAGTTCTCTGGTATGTGGTATTACGTGTAAATTATTTGTACAGAGGCAAGTCAGACCATATTGGAAAGAAATTCAAGCTCAGAGAGGAGTTTTCAGAATTTGATTCATAACTGCCCTGTACTGCTACAAGAGAGGCAGGAGAACCAACCCCCTTCTGGCAGGGAGGTTCTTGCTGGGGGAGGTGGGGGTGTTAAAAACGCAATCACGTCAAATAAATGAAGGAGTTAAATGTGTGTGAATGTGGTGTCCGTGCTAATCATGGGTGTACACATGGGTGTACAGTCCTGCCCTCCTTAGGGGAGCGGGACGGTTTCTGCCTGCAGAAGGTTGCTCCCAGGCAAAGGGGGAAACGCTCAGCGCAGTGGAACGTGCTTCTAAAACCCTGGAGCCCTGCAGTGTTGCTGGTAGTCTGTTATGCTTGTCAGTAACTGTTTACTGGGGTTATAGGGACCGGACTAATCTGAAGTGGGAATTATAACTGAAATACTGTGTATTCATATTAATTCCACAAACATTAGCAAGACAGCAATAGTGAATGACTTAATAGTCACTACAAGAATGAAGTGATTCATGTTGGTACATGAATAGAATTGATTTTGTGTACAGGATGCATTTTAAAAAAAAAGCACAAATTTTTTCTTGTCTGCTGTGGGCCTTCAGATGCTGTAAGGTTTTTTTTCCTTGTTGAGATTGGCAGGAATTTACATAGTAGCAATAGCCACTTTCCAGTGTGGAGAAGCTCCTGAGCGAGTGGTCGTGTGCAGACCAGTGCAATCAGAGTGCTCCCTGGTGATCACCCAAGGCCAAGACCTCAGAGCTGGAAGGAGCCTGGGGCCACTAGGGTCAGTAGGCAGGCGAGAGCGTTTACAGATAGATACGGACTCGCAGAGGGTGAAGAAGTCACTGCTCATTCTCCTTCCACCCTGCACATTGCTCCAGCCCCTGCATGGGCTGTGGCCTAATTTCTACATCGGGCATACTGGAAATCAGTGTTCCTTCAAAAGAAAGGTTACCAGAGCAAGCTTGTACAGGATGTTCAACAATCATTTGTTTCACAGAGCTTGTTAAAAGCCCTAGTCTCCTTCCACAAGCTCATGCTCGCAGAAGATTGTCTGCTAAAATATAACTGTTAAGAATTTCATTCTGTCTTTGCTTAAAATGAACTTACTTTTGTGAAGATTCATTGCCCGTTAGTCTACAGTACGCTTCTTGAGCCCATAGGAAAAGCACAAGGAAAATTGCTATCCTTGTCCATGCAGAGCACTTTATAAGTAACACATGATCTCTGGGTGTGATTTGTTGTTTGTTTGCTTTTGTTTGTTTGTTTGTGTGTGTTTTTGGTTGGTTTTTTTTTTAATTCGTGTTTGTTTGTAGTTTTGTTTTTCTGTGGTTTGTTGGTTGGGTTTTTTTGTCTGTTCGAGTTTTTTTTTTTCTCCCTGAGGAATGTGCAAGTTGTTTGGCTGCTGTTTAGAGAAGTCCTTTCAGGATGCGTTTCTACTGGTTTTCACATTTGTTCATTTCCCTCCAGATAGCTGTAGTAACGTGTGTTTGTCCGTGAGAGGTCCCATGTAACACTCATGCAAAACTTTGGAAGAAATTTGGTTTGTAAGTACCTGGGATATTTTTTCTAATCTTTTCCATCAGTTTTTCCAGATGTCTTGCATGCCATCAGAACCAGTCTTAAAGGTGCCCTGTCGATGTTTAGTGCATGGGGAGATAAGAGCAGAGTGCCTGCTGTAGCAGTGGGATGAAGGAAGTAAAGTGAGGTGACCAAGCCATTCATGTCTGCTGCACCAAATTACTTCAGCTTCTCTGTGGTGCCCCGACCACCAGCACATGCCATAGTGTGGAAACGTTTGCACACGTGTTGTGTACACATGTTTGCACAAACATCCAGACAGTTGTGCTGCTTTTAACTTCAACAGTATCTAGTATCCAGCCATTATTTGCAAAACCACCAGTATCTGATCCCAGCTATTCATGTCTTTATTAACCACACATACACCTTCCCCACTGCCTTTCCTTTTCCATACAGTTGGAAGAGGCCTGTTACATCTTCCCTGCCAGTATGTGATTATTTCCTGTGGCATTTTTGCTGGAACTGGAACATTGTAGTGGAGCTTAAACCAAATGGTATGAGTTATAGAGGCTTGATTATTTTCCAAGTAGTTTCCATGTGAATTAAGTCTTAGATGACCCCAGGTATGATTAGCCCAGTCATTTCTTATTTGCTAAACTCATGCAGAGCATTAAATGAATCCACTTCCGCTTTTTATGCTTACTTAAAATCATCTGTTCTTGTACTTGAATGCTTTAGCAGCTGATGACGATTCAGAATGTTTGAGGCCAAATACTGCCACCTTAGCATGGCCTCTCAACATCACTCACATAGTATGTGCTCATCAGAGGCAGCATTTGGCCTTCATGGCATAAAATGAGTGAAATGCTGGCTGCTGATAAACACCACTTCTTTTTCCACAAATGCTCGAATTGGGTGTAAAAAAAACGAACTGAAGATCACACATAAATAGGTTTGCTTCTGTGTTTGCCTGTTGCTTCCAGCATTTTATAGAATGTTGGGGGAAAACAGATCCCCAGAAACCTCACAAACAAGTGCAGGTTGAAGTTGTGATAGCTGGAGGGGCTAAATTTAGGGAAGGAGCTTGTCAACATTTCATGCTTTTGCAGCCTATAGATTTCATTCCCTTCTTGGCTGTGAGTGCAGCACTTGTAGCACAAACTATTCACAGTACTGTAGACCGCTTGTCTTCTGTCTGTTGGGAACAGTACCCCCTGCAGCGCAGTGCGACAGGCGACACTCTGCAGTACACTGCGGTTCAAAGGCAGCCACGTGCGTGGACTGCCCCGGCGTCGCCTCGGAGGTGCTGCCCATCCTGGCTTTCTGTTGCCTGGTTGACAGAGAAGTTTACCAAACGAACTTGCTGTTTAATGCAGCCTTGTTGATACGCGTTTGCACTTCGGATTTGTTTTGGCACGCATTTTGAGTATCTTTCTTCATTGCTTCATTCTTACTTAATGAATAAAATTATCAGAAGAGCAGAGCAGAGTTGTTACAACTTTTTCTTTGCATTTAAGTTTCAAGGATGCTAACACAGAAGCTACTAAGTCAGCATCGTGACAGCAGTAGATAACCACGGAAGTGTGAAAGGAGGAAACCTTAAAACTGCGGAATATAGAGTACATCAAGAGCAAATTCAGGTGGAAACCAGCCTGTCTCTCCTTTTCAAAAGAGAGCTACTGAGACCTTCTATTAAAACGGTTTACATAGGGATCCCCAAAACCTGTCTTTGCAGTTTGCCAAATTATTACGTGCCTTCGCAACCTTAAAAAGTACAACAGAATGTAAACCAGGTGCTTTGTAACTAGCGCAGTGGCTTCGGTTTACTTCTGATACAGTAGTTTTGTATATAGCTGTTACTATAGATACACTAGGTAGTTTTGGAGTTGGTAAGCTTCTGTAAAGGAGCAAGGAGGGCTAAGAGTATTCCCCAAAATACCCAAGATCATTTCAAGGCTAGGAATTGAAGGATACCTAAATCTGTTAGAGTAAACCTGCTGCTTGATATCTGCTCCATCAAAAGTTAAATGAGGTCAATGTAATTAAAAAAAATAAGTCCGCATCCCCTTCCCAAAGACACAAAGATCTTTGTTAAAGAAAGATAGAAAGCTTCAAAGAGGCCCAAAGTTACACTTGTAGCATCTTGGAGTGGTAGATGAAAGATGAGAGCTAGATGAGGAGAAGGTGATAGGAAGTACTTGTGTAATCCAGTCCGCACACATCAGACCATTCAGTTCATTCCCTAGCCCAGAAAGTGCAATTAATTTTGCTTTCTGGACTCTCAGCAGGTTTTCTTAGTTCTTCCTTGAGCCTCTTGCAGTTACTCTTCAGTGACAGCATGCTGTTGTTGCTACACATTAACCATGGGAGGTGGAAGGTGTCTTGTCAGCCAAGGGACAGCCACTATGTTTGAATTTGATTTGTTCAAATTTCAAACCGGTTGTGTAGACTTCTGGCAGTACCTACATACCACTGTCACATTGAGCCTACTTGTCCATGAAGGACAAAATAATGGGGTTTGATATCAGTGCTTTTTCAGATCTTTTCCTTTTCATATTTGGGGCAAGACTTTGGACATAACTGTAAATCATAAAGTTATGTCTAAATGCAGACTTCATCCAAAATGTCAGACCAATTTTAATTTGGTTTTGTTCCTTTTAGAAAGCAAAGTGTAAGAATGTTTTACTTTAATGTTCCAGGAACTATCTGGAATCCTTCTACCTACCCCAAATTCTGCACTAAAAGTACATGCGAGCAGATGGTATTTTGTCCTTTTTTAAACAAAATCACAAAGAAACTATTTCCCTAAGAGAAGGGAGGTGATGAGAGGGTTTAGAAACTTCTGAACTGCCCAGGGGTTTGCGTCGTCACCTCAGAGCAGCAGTGTGTTGGGCTCATCCAGCCTCCTTAGGAGCCAGCGGCGCCCTGTCCCGTCATTCTGTCAAGTTTGTCACGCTTGCAGCAGCTGTACTTCAGAGTAAGCCTCATGTGACATTTACCTTTGAGCAAGTAAAACACAAAAAATAACTGTTTTCTTTTTTGCTTGGGTTTGGCAAATGGTTGGGGTTTGTTTTGATAAATGTCATTCTGTGTTGCATTTGTGTATTCACCCTAGTTGAGAAGAAAACCCATCTGTGTGTTTGGGAGTTCAGTGGGACGTTAGAAGAAATGAAGCCCACCATCTGGGCATGGATGTTGGGTCCAGGGGGCAAAATGGACCAAACTTGGGTGTTGGGTTATTTTGGGATGTTTGGGGGTTCCAAAGGGCATAATTTAAAATAACTTTGTCTAAAATAAAATGTAAGTGCAATAAATGTGCTTTTTTTTTAATTGAAAGCTGTGAACCTTTAGGGGAAGAAAAAAAATCTACAACAAAAAAAAAAAATGCACATCGTTCCTTCACGAGCCTTGTGTCCTACCTGCCTCCCCTCCCTCCCCACTCTCCACACTTCTCAACTGACAGAAGCCCCAGTGGGCAACTTGTGTGTGTTGGCAAGCCAAATTAGCGTTGCTTTCCTTGCAGTCTCATCTGTTGGGCTTGGGGAAGGTCCTGCCCCTTACTTCTTGCCACTCTTGAACTTGTTTTGGGATGGCGTGCGGACCTTTGCCGCTCGAGCAGGGTCTGCCACTGTGGGGGACACACGAGCCTGGTCAGCAGCCCCATGCTCCCCGGGCCCTTTGGCCTCCCGGAACTTCCACCTCGTCCCAGGTGAGGGGCGGTGTCCCAGGGCAGGGCAGGTGACTTTTCTTGAGGACTGCAGAAGTGATGGGCCACGGGCTGCCTCCCTGGATCCCGTGCTGGCTGTGGCCTTCTGTGATGGCCCCAGCCCTGACAGCTTTTCCTAAATCCTGGAAATCCTGGGGTACCACAAGAGGCACAATCCTACATTCCATCAAAAAGCGATGGCGGGTGCAGCACTCGCTAGTTGGACCCTGGAGGGGGAGTGAGAGAGGACAGGCTTGTTTTAAAGTTTATAGATACATCTATATCCTTTAAACTTGGTTATTTTTACATGTAGTCAAGACAATGGCATTACCTCATAATACAGAGGCTTGCTTTTGAGAGGCAAAGTATCTAATAAGGAGAGGAAAGGGAAATTTATATACAGATTTGATTTGTTTGTTTGTTCCTTAGTGCAATGAAATGTATGTCCCACAAACTTAAACTCGTGTGCTAACACAACATTCCTTTCAGCTGTATTTTTATTTTTTGACCACCAGAGGTTTGCGAGGGGGTTATGACTGCAAAGGAGAAGGTCCAGTCTGGTTACTTAAAAAAAAAAAATGTGTTAGTAGATTTCCATAGCTGCTTTTTAAAATCTACAATGGAGTAATTGTTTGAAACTTGTATTTATTTTTTAATTAATAACAAAATGTTTATTTTCAGTTTCCTGTTACATAGGTCATGGCATCTCCCCTTCTTTCCTTCTCAAGTTTCCCCTGTAATTGCCAATACAATTTAATTTTTCTCATTTGTTCCCTCCCCCTTTACTTTTGTTGTCCCTTCATTTGTACTTTGGAGTTTTTCTCATGTAAATTTGTACAATGGGAAATATTGTCCAGTTTGGTTAGAGAGCATGGAGACTTAAAACATATTAAAATTTGATAGCTGAATTCAGATCGAAGAAAACTATTTCTGTGTAAAGTTATTTAAAGAACTCTGTATTATATAAAAGGCAAAAAGTTCTATGTACTTGATGTGAATATGAGAATACTGCTATAATAAAGATTGACTGCATGGAAAAGTCTGAAGGACATTGTCTTCTGCCTAATTTACAGTTTCTCCTCTCTGTGAAGTTCCAGAGGCACAACTAGAGGTGGTTAAGGAGAGTGAAAAATCAACTTTGAAGCTGTTGCTTTGGAACATAGCTCTGAAAGGAGAATACAACCCAGGGACAAAGGGAGAGGAACCCACCTCCCTTCCTCTTCCTTATGCTGGACCACTGCCTCCTAGACTGCAGTGCTGAGCCCTACAGCATCTTTACCTCTGCAGGTTCCTCTTCCCAAGGGTTACTCTGGGCTCCAGTAACAACTATGGGTGCTTCCCCCTTGCCCAGGAGAAAAGCTTGGCAGGAGCTGCTCTGGGTTCTTCCTCAGGGTTGCTTCACCTGTTATTTGGTGACAAGCTAACATAAAATATCTTTTCTGTAAAAAGTCAGCTTCTCTGCTGGGACAAGTTTTCTTTCCCCCCACCCTTGTAGTGGTTTTTTGGCTGAGTTTTAATGATGGGATTCTTATCTACTATGTGTTTGTGTGGAAGTTTCAGATCCTGCTCTGAACATAGATGTATCACCTTGGTTCCTGGAGGCAGCACTTTGTGTACTGAGCACATATTACAGCAGCTCATGCGTACTCAAGTGCCCCACCTCTAAAGCTGTAATGTTCATTCTCCAGAAATGCTACAGTATCCAAAGTACAATTCACCTTAGAGTTTGTTTACAGTTAACTTTTATTGAAACAAGGACCGAGGAGCCAAAGCTTTGGTTCCAGGGACCTGCAAGTAACAGAAGAGAAGCCTGAGCACTTTTTCCACCTGTCCTCTCCCCACCACTGAGCAGAGGAAGGGCCTCCTCCACAGTGCAGCAGTAGTTGAAGCTGTTGCTTTCAGAGCCACGATGTGACACAGTCGCTTCAGAGTGAAAGTAATTAAAGACTCGGAAACGAGCAAAAGCCTCAAACCTGTCAGGGGACGACTGCACCGGCCTCTCTCTAGGAACAGAGCATGAGCATGTTAAGC